>NC_055972.1:34995142-35201806 GCF_018492685.1 Alosa sapidissima
TTTTCTTAGTTTTCGCTGTCAGGATGAGAGACAGATTTTTTAATAAATTTAAAAATCTGTTAGATATTGTCCAAATTATTTTTTATTTCACTTCTAGACATGTGAAATGAATGAACTATGGGAAAAAAAGTGAAAAAAAATTGGTCTGATTTTTTTCGTACTTTTCAGATTTTCTTAGTTTTCACATAAGGGTCGGGGTCAGGAAAAAAGACAGATTTTTGACAAATTTCAAAATCTGTCAATTATTGTCCAAATTATTTTTATTTCACATCTAGACATGTGAAATGTATGAACTATGGCAAAAAAGTGAAAAAAAAATTGGTTTGATTTTTTCGTACTTTTCAGATTTTCTTAGTTTTCATTTAAGGTCCGTGGTCAGGAAAAAAGACAGATTTTTGAAAAATTTCAAAATCTGTCAATTATTGTCCAAATTATTTTTATTTCACATCTAGACATGTGAAATGTATGAACTATGGCAAAAAAAGTGAAAAAAAAATTGGTCTGATTTTTTCGTACTTTTCAGATTTTTTTAATTTTCGTGGTCAGGATGAGAGAAAGTTTTTTTTTTACAAATTTCAAAATCTGTAAATTATTGTCCAAATTATTTTTATTTCACATCTAGACATGTGAAATGTATGAACTATGGCAAAAAAATTGAAAAAAAATTGGTTTGATTTTTTCGTACTTTTCAGATTTTCTTAGTTTTCATTTAAGGTCCGTGGTCAGGAAAAAAGACAGATTTTTGAAAAATTTCAAGATCTGTCAATTATTGTCCAAATTATTTTTATTTCACATCTAGACATGTGAAATGTATGAACTATGGCAAAAAAGTGAAAAAAAAATTGGTTTGATTTTTTCGTACTTTTCAGATTTTCTTAGTTTTCATTTAAGGTCCGTGGTCAGGAAAAAAGACAGATTTTTGAAAAATTTCAAAATCTGTCAATTATTGTCCAAATTATTTTTATTTCACATCTAGACATGTGAAATGTATGAACTATGGCAAAAAAAGTGAAAAAAAAATTGGTCTGATTTTTTCGTACTTTTCAGATTTTTTTAATTTTCGTGGTCAGGATGAGAGAAAGTTTTTTTTTTACAAATTTCAAAATCTGTAAATTATTGTCCAAATTATTTTTATTTCACATCTAGACATGTGAAATGTATGAACTATGGCAAAAAATTTGAAAAAAAATTGGTTTGATTTTTTCGTACTTTTCAGATTTTCTTAGTTTTCATTTAAGGTCCGTGGTCAGGAAAAAAGACAGATTTTTGAAAAATTTCAAGATCTGTCAATTATTGTCCAAATTATTTTTATTTCACATCTAGACATGTGAAATGTATGAACTATGGCAAAAAAGTGAAAAAAAAATTGGTTTGATTTTTTCGTACTTTTCAGATTTTCTTAGTTTTCATTTAAGGTCCGTGGTCAGGAAAAAAGACAGATTTTTGAAAAATTTCAAAATCTGTCAATTATTGTCAAAATTATTTTTATTTCACATCTAGACATGTGAAATGTATGAACTATGGCAAAAAAAGTGAAAAAAAAATTGGTCTGATTTTTTTCGTACTTTTCAGATTTTCTTAGTTTTCACATAAGGTCCGGGGTCAGGAAAAAAGACAGATTTTTGACAAATTTAAAAATCTGTCAAATATTGTCCAAATTATTTTTTATTTCACTTCTAGACATGTGAAATGAATGAACTATGGGAAAAAAAGTGAAAAAAAATTGGTCTGATTTTTTTCGTACTTTTCAGATTTTCTTAGTTTTCACATAAGGTCCGGGGTCAGGAAAAAAGACAGATTTTTGAAAAATTTCAAAATCTGTCAATTATTGTCCAAATTATTTTTATTTCACATCTAGACATGTGAAATGTATGAACTATGGCAAAAAAGTGAAAAAAAAATTGGTTTGATTTTTTCGTACTTTTCAGATTTTCTGAGTTTTCATTTAAGGTCCGTGGTCAGGAAAAAAGACAGATTTTTGAAAAATTTCAAAATCTGTCAATTATTGTCAAAATTATTTTTATTTCACATCTAGACATGTGAAATGTATGAACTATGGCAAAAAAGTGAAAAAAAAATTGGTTTGATTTTTTCGTACTTTTCAGATTTTCTTAGTTTTCATTTAAGGTCCGTGGTCAGGAAAAAAGACAGATTTTTGACAAATTTAAAAATCTGTCAAATATTGTCCAAATTATTTTTTATTTCACTTCTAGACATGTGAAATGAATGAACTATGGGAAAAAAAGTGAAAAAAAATTGGTCTGATTTTTTTCGTACTTTTCAGATTTTCTTAGTTTTCACATAAGGTCCGGGGTCAGGAAAAAAGACAGATTTTTGAAAAATTTCAAAATCTGTCAATTATTGTCCAAATTATTTTTATTTCACATCTAGACATGTGAAATGTATGAACTATGGCAAAAAAGTGAAAAAAAAATTGGTTTGATTTTTTCGTACTTTTCAGATTTTCTGAGTTTTCATTTAAGGTCCGTGGTCAGGAAAAAAGACAGATTTTTGAAAAATTTCAAAATCTGTCAATTATTGTCAAAATTATTTTTATTTCACATCTAGACATGTGAAATGTATGAACTATGGCAAAAAAGTGAAAAAAAAATTGGTTTGATTTTTTCGTACTTTTCAGATTTTCTTAGTTTTCATTTAAGGTCCGTGGTCAGGAAAAAAGACAGATTTTTGAAAAATTTCAAAATCTGTCAATTATTGTCCAAATTATTTTTATTTCACATCTAGACATGTGAAATGTATGAACTATGGCAAAAAAAGTGAAAAAAAAATTGGTCTGATTTTTTCGTACTTTTCAGATTTTTTTAATTTTCGTGGTCAGGATGAGAGAAAGTTTTTTTTTTTACAAATTTCAAAATCTGTAAATTATTGTCCAAATTATTTTTATTTCACATCTAGACATGTGAAATGTATGAACTATGGCAAAAAATTTGAAAAAAAATTGGTTTGATTTTTTCGTACTTTTCAGATTTTCTTAGTTTTCATTTAAGGTCCGTGGTCAGGAAAAAAGACAGATTTTTGAAAAATTTCAAGATCTGTCAATTATTGTCCAAATTATTTTTATTTCACATCTAGACATGTGAAATGTATGAACTATGGCAAAAAAGTGAAAAAAAAATTGGTTTGATTTTTTCGTACTTTTCAGATTTTCTTAGTTTTCATTTAAGGTCCGTGGTCAGGAAAAAAGACAGATTTTTGAAAAATTTCAAAATCTGTCAATTATTGTCAAAATTATTTTTATTTCACATCTAGACATGTGAAATGTATGAACTATGGCAAAAAAAGTGAAAAAAAAATTGGTCTGATTTTTTTCGTACTTTTCAGATTTTCTTAGTTTTCACATAAGGTCCGGGGTCAGGAAAAAAGACAGATTTTTGACAAATTTAAAAATCTGTCAAATATTGTCCAAATTATTTTTTATTTCACTTCTAGACATGTGAAATGAATGAACTATGGGAAAAAAAGTGAAAAAAAATTGGTCTGATTTTTTTCGTACTTTTCAGATTTTCTTAGTTTTCACATAAGGTCCGGGGTCAGGAAAAAAGACAGATTTTTGAAAAATTTCAAAATCTGTCAATTATTGTCCAAATTATTTTTATTTCACATCTAGACATGTGAAATGTATGAACTATGGCAAAAAAGTGAAAAAAAAATTGGTTTGATTTTTTCGTACTTTTCAGATTTTCTGAGTTTTCATTTAAGGTCCGTGGTCAGGAAAAAAGACAGATTTTTGAAAAATTTCAAAATCTGTCAATTATTGTCAAAATTATTTTTATTTCACATCTAGACATGTGAAATGTATGAACTATGGCAAAAAAGTGAAAAAAAAATTGGTTTGATTTTTTCGTACTTTTCAGATTTTCTTAGTTTTCATTTAAGGTCCGTGGTCAGGAAAAAAGACAGATTTTTGAAAATTTCAAAATCTGTCAATTATTGTCCAAATTATTTTTATTTCACATCTAGACATGTGAAATGTATGAACTATGGCAAAAAAAGTGAAAAAAAAATTGGTCTGATTTTTTCGTACTTTTCAGATTTTTTTAATTTTCGTGGTCAGGATGAGAGAAAGTTTTTTTTTTACAAATTTCAAAATCTGTAAATTATTGTCCAAATTATTTTTATTTCACATCTAGACATGTGAAATGTATGAACTATGGCAAAAAATTTGAAAAAAAATTGGTTTGATTTTTTCGTACTTTTCAGATTTTCTTAGTTTTCATTTAAGGTCCGTGGTCAGGAAAAAAGACAGATTTTTGAAAAATTTCAAGATCTGTCAATTATTGTCCAAATTATTTTTATTTCACATCTAGACATGTGAAATGTATGAACTATGGCAAAAAAGTGAAAAAAAAATTGGTTTGATTTTTTCGTACTTTTCAGATTTTCTTAGTTTTCATTTAAGGTCCGTGGTCAGGAAAAAAGACAGATTTTTGAAAAATTTCAAAATCTGTCAATTATTGTCCAAATTATTTTTATTTCACATCTAGACATGTGAAATGTATGAACTATGGCAAAAAAAGTGAAAAAAAAATTGGTCTGATTTTTTTCGTACTTTTCAGATTTTCTTAGTTTTCACATAAGGTCCGGGGTCAGGAAAAAAGACAGATTTTTGACAAATTTAAAAATCTGTCAAATATTGTCCAAATTATTTTTTATTTCACTTCTAGACATGTGAAATGAATGAACTATGGGAAAAAAAGTGAAAAAAAATTGGTCTGATTTTTTTCGTACTTTTCAGATTTTCTTAGTTTTCACATAAGGTCCGGGGTCAGGAAAAAAGACAGATTTTTGAAAAATTTCAAAATCTGTCAATTATTGTCCAAATTATTTTTATTTCACATCTAGACATGTGAAATGTATGAACTATGGCAAAAAAGTGAAAAAAAAATTGGTTTGATTTTTTCGTACTTTTCAGATTTTCTGAGTTTTCATTTAAGGTCCGTGGTCAGGAAAAAAGACAGATTTTTGAAAAATTTCAAAATCTGTCAATTATTGTCAAAATTATTTTTATTTCACATCTAGACATGTGAAATGTATGAACTATGGCAAAAAAGTGAAAAAAAAATTGGTTTGATTTTTTCGTACTTTTCAGATTTTCTTAGTTTTCATTTAAGGTCCGTGGTCAGGAAAAAAGACAGATTTTTGACAAATTTAAAAATCTGTCAAATATTGTCCAAATTATTTTTTATTTCACTTCTAGACATGTGAAATGAATGAACTATGGGAAAAAAAGTGAAAAAAAATTGGTCTGATTTTTTTCGTACTTTTCAGATTTTCTTAGTTTTCACATAAGGTCCGGGGTCAGGAAAAAAGACAGATTTTTGAAAAATTTCAAAATCTGTCAATTATTGTCCAAATTATTTTTATTTCACATCTAGACATGTGAAATGTATGAACTATGGCAAAAAAGTGAAAAAAAAATTGGTTTGATTTTTTCGTACTTTTCAGATTTTCTTAGTTTTCATTTAAGGTCCGTGGTCAGGAAAAAAGACAGATTTTTGAAAAATTTCAAAATCTGTCAATTATTGTCCAAATTATTTTTATTTCACATCTAGACATGTGAAATGTATGAACTATGGCAAAAAAAGTGAAAAAAAAATTGGTCTGATTTTTTCGTACTTTTCAGATTTTTTTAATTTTCGTGGTCAGGATGAGAGAAAGTTTTTTTTTTACAAATTTCAAAATCTGTAAATTATTGTCCAAATTATTTTTATTTCACATCTAGACATGTGAAATGTATGAACTATGGCAAAAAATTTGAAAAAAAATTGGTTTGATTTTTTCGTACTTTTCAGATTTTCTTAGTTTTCATTTAAGGTCCGTGGTCAGGAAAAAAGACAGATTTTTGAAAAATTTCAAGATCTGTCAATTATTGTCCAAATTATTTTTATTTCACATCTAGACATGTGAAATGTATGAACTATGGCAAAAAAGTGAAAAAAAAATTGGTTTGATTTTTTCGTACTTTTCAGATTTTCTTAGTTTTCATTTAAGGTCCGTGGTCAGGAAAAAAGACAGATTTTTGAAAAATTTCAAAATCTGTCAATTATTGTCCAAATTATTTTTATTTCACATCTAGACATGTGAAATGTATGAACTATGGCAAAAAAAGTGAAAAAAAAATTGGTCTGATTTTTTCGTACTTTTCAGATTTTTTTAATTTTCGTGGTCAGGATGAGAGAAAGTTTTTTTTTTACAAATTTCAAAATCTGTAAATTATTGTCCAAATTATTTTTATTTCACATCTAGACATGTGAAATGTATGAACTATGGCAAAAAATTTGAAAAAAAATTGGTTTGATTTTTTCGTACTTTTCAGATTTTCTTAGTTTTCATTTAAGGTCCGTGGTCAGGAAAAAAGACAGATTTTTGAAAAATTTCAAGATCTGTCAATTATTGTCCAAATTATTTTTATTTCACATCTAGACATGTGAAATGTATGAACTATGGCAAAAAAGTGAAAAAAAAATTGGTTTGATTTTTTCGTACTTTTCAGATTTTCTTAGTTTTCATTTAAGGTCCGTGGTCAGGAAAAAAGACAGATTTTTGAAAAATTTCAAAATCTGTCAATTATTGTCAAAATTATTTTTATTTCACATCTAGACATGTGAAATGTATGAACTATGGCAAAAAAAGTGAAAAAAAAATTGGTCTGATTTTTTTCGTACTTTTCAGATTTTCTTAGTTTTCACATAAGGTCCGGGGTCAGGAAAAAAGACAGATTTTTGACAAATTTAAAAATCTGTCAAATATTGTCCAAATTATTTTTTATTTCACTTCTAGACATGTGAAATGAATGAACTATGGGAAAAAAAGTGAAAAAAAATTGGTCTGATTTTTTTCGTACTTTTCAGATTTTCTTAGTTTTCACATAAGGTCCGGGGTCAGGAAAAAAGACAGATTTTTGAAAAATTTCAAAATCTGTCAATTATTGTCCAAATTATTTTTATTTCACATCTAGACATGTGAAATGTATGAACTATGGCAAAAAAGTGAAAAAAAAATTGGTTTGATTTTTTCGTACTTTTCAGATTTTCTGAGTTTTCATTTAAGGTCCGTGGTCAGGAAAAAAGACAGATTTTTGAAAAATTTCAAAATCTGTCAATTATTGTCAAAATTATTTTTATTTCACATCTAGACATGTGAAATGTATGAACTATGGCAAAAAAGTGAAAAAAAAATTGGTTTGATTTTTTCGTACTTTTCAGATTTTCTTAGTTTTCATTTAAGGTCCGTGGTCAGGAAAAAAGACAGATTTTTGAAAAATTTCAAAATCTGTCAATTATTGTCCAAATTATTTTTATTTCACATCTAGACATGTGAAATGTATGAACTATGGCAAAAAAAGTGAAAAAAAAATTGGTCTGATTTTTTCGTACTTTTCAGATTTTTTTAATTTTCGTGGTCAGGATGAGAGAAAGTTTTTTTTTTACAAATTTCAAAATCTGTAAATTATTGTCCAAATTATTTTTATTTCACATCTAGACATGTGAAATGTATGAACTATGGCAAAAAATTTGAAAAAAAATTGGTTTGATTTTTTCGTACTTTTCAGATTTTCTTAGTTTTCATTTAAGGTCCGTGGTCAGGAAAAAAGACAGATTTTTGAAAAATTTCAAAATCTGTCAATTATTGTCCAAATTATTTTTATTTCACATCTAGACATGTGAAATGTATGAACTATGGCAAAAAAAGTGAAAAAAAAATTGGTCTGATTTTTTCGTACTTTTCAGATTTTTTTAATTTTCGTGGTCAGGATGAGAGAAAGTTTTTTTTTTACAAATTTCAAAATCTGTAAATTATTGTCCAAATTATTTTTATTTCACATCTAGACATGTGAAATGTATGAACTATGGCAAAAAATTTGAAAAAAAATTGGTTTGATTTTTTCGTACTTTTCAGATTTTCTTAGTTTTCATTTAAGGTCCGTGGTCAGGAAAAAAGACAGATTTTTGAAAAATTTCAAGATCTGTCAATTATTGTCCAAATTATTTTTATTTCACATCTAGACATGTGAAATGTATGAACTATGGCAAAAAAGTGAAAAAAAAATTGGTTTGATTTTTTCGTACTTTTCAGATTTTCTTAGTTTTCATTTAAGGTCCGTGGTCAGGAAAAAAGACAGATTTTTGAAAAATTTCAAAATCTGTCAATTATTGTCCAAATTATTTTTATTTCACATCTAGACATGTGAAATGTATGAACTATGGCAAAAAAAGTGAAAAAAAAATTGGTCTGATTTTTTTCGTACTTTTCAGATTTTCTTAGTTTTCACATAAGGTCCGGGGTCAGGAAAAAAGACAGATTTTTGACAAATTTAAAAATCTGTCAAATATTGTCCAAATTATTTTTTATTTCACTTCTAGACATGTGAAATGAATGAACTATGGGAAAAAAAGTGAAAAAAAATTGGTCTGATTTTTTTCGTACTTTTCAGATTTTCTTAGTTTTCACATAAGGTCCGGGGTCAGGAAAAAAGACAGATTTTTGAAAAATTTCAAAATCTGTCAATTATTGTCCAAATTATTTTTATTTCACATCTAGACATGTGAAATGTATGAACTATGGCAAAAAAGTGAAAAAAAAATTGGTTTGATTTTTTCGTACTTTTCAGATTTTCTGAGTTTTCATTTAAGGTCCGTGGTCAGGAAAAAAGACAGATTTTTGAAAAATTTCAAAATCTGTCAATTATTGTCAAAATTATTTTTATTTCACATCTAGACATGTGAAATGTATGAACTATGGCAAAAAAGTGAAAAAAAAATTGGTTTGATTTTTTCGTACTTTTCAGATTTTCTTAGTTTTCATTTAAGGTCCGTGGTCAGGAAAAAAGACAGATTTTTGACAAATTTAAAAATCTGTCAAATATTGTCCAAATTATTTTTTATTTCACTTCTAGACATGTGAAATGAATGAACTATGGGAAAAAAAGTGAAAAAAAATTGGTCTGATTTTTTTCGTACTTTTCAGATTTTCTTAGTTTTCACATAAGGTCCGGGGTCAGGAAAAAAGACAGATTTTTGAAAAATTTCAAAATCTGTCAATTATTGTCCAAATTATTTTTATTTCACATCTAGACATGTGAAATGTATGAACTATGGCAAAAAAGTGAAAAAAAAATTGGTTTGATTTTTTCGTACTTTTCAGATTTTCTTAGTTTTCATTTAAGGTCCGTGGTCAGGAAAAAAGACAGATTTTTGAAAAATTTCAAAATCTGTCAATTATTGTCCAAATTATTTTTATTTCACATCTAGACATGTGAAATGTATGAACTATGGCAAAAAAAGTGAAAAAAAAATTGGTCTGATTTTTTCGTACTTTTCAGATTTTTTTAATTTTCGTGGTCAGGATGAGAGAAAGTTTTTTTTTTACAAATTTCAAAATCTGTAAATTATTGTCCAAATTATTTTTATTTCACATCTAGACATGTGAAATGTATGAACTATGGCAAAAAATTTGAAAAAAAATTGGTTTGATTTTTTCGTACTTTTCAGATTTTCTTAGTTTTCATTTAAGGTCCGTGGTCAGGAAAAAAGACAGATTTTTGAAAAATTTCAAGATCTGTCAATTATTGTCCAAATTATTTTTATTTCACATCTAGACATGTGAAATGTATGAACTATGGCAAAAAAGTGAAAAAAAAATTGGTTTGATTTTTTCGTACTTTTCAGATTTTCTTAGTTTTCATTTAAGGTCCGTGGTCAGGAAAAAAGACAGATTTTTGAAAAATTTCAAAATCTGTCAATTATTGTCCAAATTATTTTTATTTCACATCTAGACATGTGAAATGTATGAACTATGGCAAAAAAAGTGAAAAAAAAATTGGTCTGATTTTTTCGTACTTTTCAGATTTTTTTAATTTTCGTGGTCAGGATGAGAGAAAGTTTTTTTTTTACAAATTTCAAAATCTGTAAATTATTGTCCAAATTATTTTTATTTCACATCTAGACATGTGAAATGTATGAACTATGGCAAAAAATTTGAAAAAAAATTGGTTTGATTTTTTCGTACTTTTCAGATTTTCTTAGTTTTCATTTAAGGTCCGTGGTCAGGAAAAAAGACAGATTTTTGAAAAATTTCAAGATCTGTCAATTATTGTCCAAATTATTTTTATTTCACATCTAGACATGTGAAATGTATGAACTATGGCAAAAAAGTGAAAAAAAAATTGGTTTGATTTTTTCGTACTTTTCAGATTTTCTTAGTTTTCATTTAAGGTCCGTGGTCAGGAAAAAAGACAGATTTTTGAAAAATTTCAAAATCTGTCAATTATTGTCAAAATTATTTTTATTTCACATCTAGACATGTGAAATGTATGAACTATGGCAAAAAAAGTGAAAAAAAAATTGGTCTGATTTTTTTCGTACTTTTCAGATTTTCTTAGTTTTCACATAAGGTCCGGGGTCAGGAAAAAAGACAGATTTTTGACAAATTTAAAAATCTGTCAAATATTGTCCAAATTATTTTTTATTTCACTTCTAGACATGTGAAATGAATGAACTATGGGAAAAAAAGTGAAAAAAAATTGGTCTGATTTTTTTCGTACTTTTCAGATTTTCTTAGTTTTCACATAAGGTCCGGGGTCAGGAAAAAAGACAGATTTTTGAAAAATTTCAAAATCTGTCAATTATTGTCCAAATTATTTTTATTTCACATCTAGACATGTGAAATGTATGAACTATGGCAAAAAAGTGAAAAAAAAATTGGTTTGATTTTTTCGTACTTTTCAGATTTTCTGAGTTTTCATTTAAGGTCCGTGGTCAGGAAAAAAGACAGATTTTTGAAAAATTTCAAAATCTGTCAATTATTGTCAAAATTATTTTTATTTCACATCTAGACATGTGAAATGTATGAACTATGGCAAAAAAGTGAAAAAAAAATTGGTTTGATTTTTTCGTACTTTTCAGATTTTCTTAGTTTTCATTTAAGGTCCGTGGTCAGGAAAAAAGACAGATTTTTGAAAAATTTCAAAATCTGTCAATTATTGTCCAAATTATTTTTATTTCACATCTAGACATGTGAAATGTATGAACTATGGCAAAAAAAGTGAAAAAAAAATTGGTCTGATTTTTTCGTACTTTTCAGATTTTTTTAATTTTCGTGGTCAGGATGAGAGAAAGTTTTTTTTTTACAAATTTCAAAATCTGTAAATTATTGTCCAAATTATTTTTATTTCACATCTAGACATGTGAAATGTATGAACTATGGCAAAAAATTTGAAAAAAAATTGGTTTGATTTTTTCGTACTTTTCAGATTTTCTTAGTTTTCATTTAAGGTCCGTGGTCAGGAAAAAAGACAGATTTTTGAAAAATTTCAAGATCTGTCAATTATTGTCCAAATTATTTTTATTTCACATCTAGACATGTGAAATGTATGAACTATGGCAAAAAAGTGAAAAAAAAATTGGTTTGATTTTTTCGTACTTTTCAGATTTTCTTAGTTTTCATTTAAGGTCCGTGGTCAGGAAAAAAGACAGATTTTTGAAAAATTTCAAAATCTGTCAATTATTGTCCAAATTATTTTTATTTCACATCTAGACATGTGAAATGTATGAACTATGGCAAAAAAAGTGAAAAAAAAATTGGTCTGATTTTTTTCGTACTTTTCAGATTTTCTTAGTTTTCACATAAGGTCCGGGGTCAGGAAAAAAGACAGATTTTTGACAAATTTAAAAATCTGTCAAATATTGTCCAAATTATTTTTTATTTCACTTCTAGACATGTGAAATGAATGAACTATGGGAAAAAAAGTGAAAAAAAATTGGTCTGATTTTTTTCGTACTTTTCAGATTTTCTTAGTTTTCACATAAGGTCCGGGGTCAGGAAAAAAGACAGATTTTTGAAAAATTTCAAAATCTGTCAATTATTGTCCAAATTATTTTTATTTCACATCTAGACATGTGAAATGTATGAACTATGGCAAAAAAGTGAAAAAAAAATTGGTTTGATTTTTTCGTACTTTTCAGATTTTCTTAGTTTTCATTTAAGGTCCGTGGTCAGGAAAAAAGACAGATTTTTGAAAAATTTCAAAATCTGTCAATTATTGTCCAAATTATTTTTATTTCACATCTAGACATGTGAAATGTATGAACTATGGCAAAAAAAGTGAAAAAAAAATTGGTCTGATTTTTTCGTACTTTTCAGATTTTTTTAATTTTCGTGGTCAGGATGAGAGAAAGTTTTTTTTTTACAAATTTCAAAATCTGTCAATTATTGTCCAAATTATTTTTATTTCACATCTAGACATGTGAAATGTATGAACTATGGCAAAAAAAGTGAAAAAAAAATTGGTCTGATTTTTTCGTACTTTTCAGATTTTTTTAATTTTCGTGGTCAGGATGAGAGAAAGTTTTTTTTTTACAAATTTCAAAATCTGTAAATTATTGTCCAAATTATTTTTATTTCACATCTAGACATGTGAAATGTATGAACTATGGCAAAAAATTTGAAAAAAAATTGGTTTGATTTTTTCGTACTTTTCAGATTTTCTTAGTTTTCATTTAAGGTCCGTGGTCAGGAAAAAAGACAGATTTTTGAAAAATTTCAAGATCTGTCAATTATTGTCCAAATTATTTTTATTTCACATCTAGACATGTGAAATGTATGAACTATGGCAAAAAAGTGAAAAAAAAATTGGTTTGATTTTTTCGTACTTTTCAGATTTTCTTAGTTTTCATTTAAGGTCCGTGGTCAGGAAAAAAGACAGATTTTTGAAAAATTTCAAAATCTGTCAATTATTGTCCAAATTATTTTTATTTCACATCTAGACATGTGAAATGTATGAACTATGGCAAAAAAAGTGAAAAAAAAATTGGTCTGATTTTTTCGTACTTTTCAGATTTTTTTAATTTTCGTGGTCAGGATGAGAGAAAGTTTTTTTTTTACAAATTTCAAAATCTGTAAATTATTGTCCAAATTATTTTTATTTCACATCTAGACATGTGAAATGTATGAACTATGGCAAAAAATTTGAAAAAAAATTGGTTTGATTTTTTCGTACTTTTCAGATTTTCTTAGTTTTCATTTAAGGTCCGTGGTCAGGAAAAAAGACAGATTTTTGAAAAATTTCAAGATCTGTCAATTATTGTCCAAATTATTTTTATTTCACATCTAGACATGTGAAATGTATGAACTATGGCAAAAAAGTGAAAAAAAAATTGGTTTGATTTTTTCGTACTTTTCAGATTTTCTTAGTTTTCATTTAAGGTCCGTGGTCAGGAAAAAAGACAGATTTTTGAAAAATTTCAAAATCTGTCAATTATTGTCAAAATTATTTTTATTTCACATCTAGACATGTGAAATGTATGAACTATGGCAAAAAAAGTGAAAAAAAAATTGGTCTGATTTTTTTCGTACTTTTCAGATTTTCTTAGTTTTCACATAAGGTCCGGGGTCAGGAAAAAAGACAGATTTTTGACAAATTTAAAAATCTGTCAAATATTGTCCAAATTATTTTTTATTTCACTTCTAGACATGTGAAATGAATGAACTATGGGAAAAAAAGTGAAAAAAAATTGGTCTGATTTTTTTCGTACTTTTCAGATTTTCTTAGTTTTCACATAAGGTCCGGGGTCAGGAAAAAAGACAGATTTTTGAAAAATTTCAAAATCTGTCAATTATTGTCCAAATTATTTTTATTTCACATCTAGACATGTGAAATGTATGAACTATGGCAAAAAAGTGAAAAAAAAATTGGTTTGATTTTTTCGTACTTTTCAGATTTTCTGAGTTTTCATTTAAGGTCCGTGGTCAGGAAAAAAGACAGATTTTTGAAAAATTTCAAAATCTGTCAATTATTGTCAAAATTATTTTTATTTCACATCTAGACATGTGAAATGTATGAACTATGGCAAAAAAGTGAAAAAAAAATTGGTTTGATTTTTTCGTACTTTTCAGATTTTCTTAGTTTTCATTTAAGGTCCGTGGTCAGGAAAAAAGACAGATTTTTGAAAAATTTCAAAATCTGTCAATTATTGTCCAAATTATTTTTATTTCACATCTAGACATGTGAAATGTATGAACTATGGCAAAAAAAGTGAAAAAAAAATTGGTCTGATTTTTTCGTACTTTTCAGATTTTTTTAATTTTCGTGGTCAGGATGAGAGAAAGTTTTTTTTTTACAAATTTCAAAATCTGTAAATTATTGTCCAAATTATTTTTATTTCACATCTAGACATGTGAAATGTATGAACTATGGCAAAAAATTTGAAAAAAAATTGGTTTGATTTTTTCGTACTTTTCAGATTTTCTTAGTTTTCATTTAAGGTCCGTGGTCAGGAAAAAAGACAGATTTTTGAAAAATTTCAAGATCTGTCAATTATTGTCCAAATTATTTTTATTTCACATCTAGACATGTGAAATGTATGAACTATGGCAAAAAAGTGAAAAAAAAATTGGTTTGATTTTTTCGTACTTTTCAGATTTTCTTAGTTTTCATTTAAGGTCCGTGGTCAGGAAAAAAGACAGATTTTTGAAAAATTTCAAAATCTGTCAATTATTGTCCAAATTATTTTTATTTCACATCTAGACATGTGAAATGTATGAACTATGGCAAAAAAAGTGAAAAAAAAATTGGTCTGATTTTTTTCGTACTTTTCAGATTTTCTTAGTTTTCACATAAGGTCCGGGGTCAGGAAAAAAGACAGATTTTTGACAAATTTAAAAATCTGTCAAATATTGTCCAAATTATTTTTTATTTCACTTCTAGACATGTGAAATGAATGAACTATGGGAAAAAAAGTGAAAAAAAATTGGTCTGATTTTTTTCGTACTTTTCAGATTTTCTTAGTTTTCACATAAGGTCCGGGGTCAGGAAAAAAGACAGATTTTTGAAAAATTTCAAAATCTGTCAATTATTGTCAAAATTATTTTTATTTCACATCTAGACATGTGAAATGTATGAACTATGGCAAAAAAGTGAAAAAAAAATTGGTTTGATTTTTTCGTACTTTTCAGATTTTCTTAGTTTTCATTTAAGGTCCGTGGTCAGGAAAAAAGACAGATTTTTGAAAAATTTCAAAATCTGTCAATTATTGTCCAAATTATTTTTATTTCACATCTAGACATGTGAAATGTATGAACTATGGCAAAAAAAGTGAAAAAAAAATTGGTCTGATTTTTTCGTACTTTTCAGATTTTTTTAATTTTCGTGGTCAGGATGAGAGAAAGTTTTTTTTTTACAAATTTCAAAATCTGTAAATTATTGTCCAAATTATTTTTATTTCACATCTAGACATGTGAAATGTATGAACTATGGCAAAAAATTTGAAAAAAAATTGGTTTGATTTTTTCGTACTTTTCAGATTTTCTTAGTTTTCATTTAAGGTCCGTGGTCAGGAAAAAAGACAGATTTTTGAAAAATTTCAAGATCTGTCAATTATTGTCCAAATTATTTTTATTTCACATCTAGACATGTGAAATGTATGAACTATGGCAAAAAAGTGAAAAAAAAATTGGTTTGATTTTTTCGTACTTTTCAGATTTTCTTAGTTTTCATTTAAGGTCCGTGGTCAGGAAAAAAGACAGATTTTTGAAAAATTTCAAAATCTGTCAATTATTGTCCAAATTATTTTTATTTCACATCTAGACATGTGAAATGTATGAACTATGGCAAAAAAAGTGAAAAAAAAATTGGTCTGATTTTTTCGTACTTTTCAGATTTTTTTAATTTTCGTGGTCAGGATGAGAGAAAGTTTTTTTTTTACAAATTTCAAAATCTGTAAATTATTGTCCAAATTATTTTTATTTCACATCTAGACATGTGAAATGTATGAACTATGGCAAAAAATTTGAAAAAAAATTGGTTTGATTTTTTCGTACTTTTCAGATTTTCTTAGTTTTCATTTAAGGTCCGTGGTCAGGAAAAAAGACAGATTTTTGAAAAATTTCAAGATCTGTCAATTATTGTCCAAATTATTTTTATTTCACATCTAGACATGTGAAATGTATGAACTATGGCAAAAAAGTGAAAAAAAAATTGGTTTGATTTTTTCGTACTTTTCAGATTTTCTTAGTTTTCATTTAAGGTCCGTGGTCAGGAAAAAAGACAGATTTTTGAAAAATTTCAAAATCTGTCAATTATTGTCCAAATTATTTTTATTTCACATCTAGACATGTGAAATGTATGAACTATGGCAAAAAAAGTGAAAAAAAAATTGGTCTGATTTTTTTCGTACTTTTCAGATTTTCTTAGTTTTCACATAAGGTCCGGGGTCAGGAAAAAAGACAGATTTTTGACAAATTTAAAAATCTGTCAAATATTGTCCAAATTATTTTTTATTTCACTTCTAGACATGTGAAATACATGAACTATGGGAAAAAAAGTGAAAAAAAATTGGTCTGATTTTTTTCGTACTTTTCAGATTTTCTTAGTTTTCACATAAGGTCCGGGGTCAGGAAAAAAGACAGATTTTTGACAAATTTAAAAATCTGTCAAATATTGTCCAAATTATTTTTTATTTCACTTCTAGACATGTGAAATGAATGAACTATGGGAAAAAAAGTGAAAAAAAATTGGTCTGATTTTTTTCGTACTTTTCAGATTTTCTTAGTTTTCACATAAGGGTCGGGGTCAGGAAAAAAGACAGATTTTTGACAAATTTAAAAATCTGTCAAATATTGTCCAAATTATTTTTTATTTCACTTCTAGACATGTGAAATGAATGAACTATGGGAAAAAAAGTGAAAAAAAATTGGTCTGATTTTTTTCGTACTTTTCAGATTTTCTTAGTTTTCACATAAGGTCCGGGGTCAGGAAAAAAGACAGATTTTTGACAAATTTAAAAATCTGTCAAATATTGTCCAAATTATTTTTTATTTCACTTCTAGACATGTGAAATGAATGAACTATGGGGAAAAAAGTGAAAAAAAATTGGTCTGATTTTTTTCGTACTTTTCAGATTTTCTTAGTTTTCACATAAGGTCCGGGGTCAGGAAAAAAGACAGATTTTTGAAAAATTTCAAAATCTGTCAATTATTGTCCAAATTATTTTTATTTCACATCTAGACATGTGAAATGTATGAACTATGGCAAAAAAGTGAAAAAAAAATTGGTTTGATTTTTTCGTACTTTTCAGATTTTCTGAGTTTTCATTTAAGGTCCGTGGTCAGGAAAAAAGACAGATTTTTGAAAAATTTCAAAATCTGTCAATTATTGTCAAAATTATTTTTATTTCACATCTAGACATGTGAAATGTATGAACTATGGCAAAAAAGTGAAAAAAAAATTGGTTTGATTTTTTCGTACTTTTCAGATTTTCTTAGTTTTCATTTAAGGTCCGTGGTCAGGAAAAAAGACAGATTTTTGAAAAATTTCAAAATCTGTCAATTATTGTCCAAATTATTTTTATTTCACATCTAGACATGTGAAATGTATGAACTATGGCAAAAAAAGTGAAAAAAAAATTGGTCTGATTTTTTCGTACTTTTCAGATTTTTTTAATTTTCGTGGTCAGGATGAGAGAAAGTTTTTTTTTTACAAATTTCAAAATCTGTAAATTATTGTCCAAATTATTTTTATTTCACATCTAGACATGTGAAATGTATGAACTATGGCAAAAAATTTGAAAAAAAATTGGTTTGATTTTTTCGTACTTTTCAGATTTTCTTAGTTTTCATTTAAGGTCCGTGGTCAGGAAAAAAGACAGATTTTTGAAAAATTTCAAGATCTGTCAATTATTGTCCAAATTATTTTTATTTCACATCTAGACATGTGAAATGTATGAACTATGGCAAAAAAGTGAAAAAAAAATTGGTTTGATTTTTTCGTACTTTTCAGATTTTCTTAGTTTTCATTTAAGGTCCGTGGTCAGGAAAAAAGACAGATTTTTGAAAAATTTCAAAATCTGTCAATTATTGTCAAAATTATTTTTATTTCACATCTAGACATGTGAAATGTATGAACTATGGCAAAAAAAGTGAAAAAAAAATTGGTCTGATTTTTTTCGTACTTTTCAGATTTTCTTAGTTTTCACATAAGGTCCGGGGTCAGGAAAAAAGACAGATTTTTGACAAATTTAAAAATCTGTCAAATATTGTCCAAATTATTTTTTATTTCACTTCTAGACATGTGAAATGAATGAACTATGGGAAAAAAAGTGAAAAAAAATTGGTCTGATTTTTTTCGTACTTTTCAGATTTTCTTAGTTTTCACATAAGGTCCGGGGTCAGGAAAAAAGACAGATTTTTGAAAAATTTCAAAATCTGTCAATTATTGTCCAAATTATTTTTATTTCACATCTAGACATGTGAAATGTATGAACTATGGCAAAAAAGTGAAAAAAAAAATTGGTTTGATTTTTTCGTACTTTTCAGATTTTCTGAGTTTTCATTTAAGGTCCGTGGTCAGGAAAAAAGACAGATTTTTGAAAAATTTCAAAATCTGTCAATTATTGTCAAAATTATTTTTATTTCACATCTAGACATGTGAAATGTATGAACTATGGCAAAAAAGTGAAAAAAAAATTGGTTTGATTTTTTCGTACTTTTCAGATTTTCTTAGTTTTCATTTAAGGTCCGTGGTCAGGAAAAAAGACAGATTTTTGAAAAATTTCAAAATCTGTCAATTATTGTCCAAATTATTTTTATTTCACATCTAGACATGTGAAATGTATGAACTATGGCAAAAAAAGTGAAAAAAAAATTGGTCTGATTTTTTCGTACTTTTCAGATTTTTTTAATTTTCGTGGTCAGGATGAGAGAAAGTTTTTTTTTTACAAATTTCAAAATCTGTAAATTATTGTCCAAATTATTTTTATTTCACATCTAGACATGTGAAATGTATGAACTATGGCAAAAAATTTGAAAAAAAATTGGTTTGATTTTTTCGTACTTTTCAGATTTTCTTAGTTTTCATTTAAGGTCCGTGGTCAGGAAAAAAGACAGATTTTTGAAAAATTTCAAGATCTGTCAATTATTGTCCAAATTATCTTTATTTCACATCTAGACATGTGAAATGTATGAACTATGGCAAAAAAGTGAAAAAAAAATTGGTTTGATTTTTTCGTACTTTTCAGATTTTCTTAGTTTTCATTTAAGGTCCGTGGTCAGGAAAAAAGACAGATTTTTGAAAAATTTCAAAATCTGTCAATTATTGTCCAAATTATTTTTATTTCACATCTAGACATGTGAAATGTATGAACTATGGCAAAAAAGTGAAAAAAAAATTGGTTTGATTTTTTCGTACTTTTCAGATTTTCATAGTTTTCATTTAAGGTCCGTGGTCAGGAAAAAAGACAGATTTTTGACAAATTTAAAAATCTGTCAAATATTGTCCAAATTATTTTTTATTTCACTTCTAGACATGTGAAATGCATGAACTATGGGAAAAAAAGTGAAAAAAAATTGGTCTGATTTTTTTCGTACTTTTCAGATTTTCTTAGTTTTCGCGGTCAGGATGAGAGACAGATTTTTTAATAAATTTAAAAATCTGTTAGATATTGTCCAAATTATTTTTTATTTCACTTCTAGACATGTGAAATACATGAACTATGGGAAAAAAAGTGAAAAAAAATTGGTCTGATTTTTTTCGTACTTTTCAGATTTTCTTAGTTTTCACATAAGGTCCGGGGTCAGGAAAAAAGACAGATTTTTGACAAATTTAAAAATCTGTCAAATATTGTCCAAATTATTTTTTATTTCACTTCTAGACATGTGAAATGAATGAACTATGGGGAAAAAAGTGAAAAAAAATTGGTCTGATTTTTTTCGTACTTTTCAGATTTTCTTAGTTTTCACATAAGGGTCGGGGTCAGGAAAAAAGACAGATTTTTGACAAATTTAAAAATCTGTCAAATATTGTCCAAATTATTTTTTATTTCACTTCTAGACATGTGAAATGAATGAACTATGGGAAAAAAAGTGAAAAAAAATTGGTCTGATTTTTTTCGTACTTTTCAGATTTTCTTAGTTTTCACATAAGGTCCGGGGTCAGGAAAAAAGACAGATTTTTGACAAATTTAAAAATCTGTCAAATATTGTCCAAATTATTTTTTATTTCACTTCTAGACATGTGAAATGAATGAACTATGGGAAAAAAAGTGAAAAAAAATTGGTCTTGATTTTTTTCGTACTTTTCAGATTTTCTTAGTTTTCACATAAGGTCCGGGGTCAGGAAAAAAGACAGATTTTTGAAAAATTTCAAAATCTGTCAATTATTGTCCAAATTATTTTTATTTCACATCTAGACATGTGAAATGTATGAACTATGGCAAAAAAGTGAAAAAAAAATTGGTTTGATTTTTTCGTACTTTTCAGATTTTCTGAGTTTTCATTTAAGGTCCGTGGTCAGGAAAAAAGACAGATTTTTGAAAAATTTCAAAATCTGTCAATTATTGTCAAAATTATTTTTATTTCACATCTAGACATGTGAAATGTATGAACTATGGCAAAAAAGTGAAAAAAAAATTGGTTTGATTTTTTCGTACTTTTCAGATTTTCTTAGTTTTCATTTAAGGTCCGTGGTCAGGAAAAAAGACAGATTTTTGAAAAATTTCAAAATCTGTCAATTATTGTCCAAATTATTTTTATTTCACATCTAGACATGTGAAATGTATGAACTATGGCAAAAAAAGTGAAAAAAAAATTGGTCTGATTTTTTCGTACTTTTCAGATTTTTTTAATTTTCGTGGTCAGGATGAGAGAAAGTTTTTTTTTTTACAAATTTCAAAATCTGTAAATTATTGTCCAAATTATTTTTATTTCACATCTAGACATGTGAAATGTATGAACTATGGCAAAAAATTTGAAAAAAAATTGGTTTGATTTTTTCGTACTTTTCAGATTTTCTTAGTTTTCATTTAAGGTCCGTGGTCAGGAAAAAAGACAGATTTTTGAAAAATTTCAAGATCTGTCAATTATTGTCCAAATTATTTTTATTTCACATCTAGACATGTGAAATGTATGAACTATGGCAAAAAAGTGAAAAAAAAATTGGTTTGATTTTTTCGTACTTTTCAGATTTTCTTAGTTTTCATTTAAGGTCCGTGGTCAGGAAAAAAGACAGATTTTTGAAAAATTTCAAAATCTGTCAATTATTGTCAAAATTATTTTTATTTCACATCTAGACATGTGAAATGTATGAACTATGGCAAAAAAAGTGAAAAAAAAATTGGTCTGATTTTTTTCGTACTTTTCAGATTTTCTTAGTTTTCACATAAGGTCCGGGGTCAGGAAAAAAGACAGATTTTTGACAAATTTAAAAATCTGTCAAATATTGTCCAAATTATTTTTTATTTCACTTCTAGACATGTGAAATGAATGAACTATGGGAAAAAAAGTGAAAAAAAATTGGTCTGATTTTTTTCGTACTTTTCAGATTTTCTTAGTTTTCACATAAGGTCCGGGGTCAGGAAAAAAGACAGATTTTTGAAAAATTTCAAAATCTGTCAATTATTGTCCAAATTATTTTTATTTCACATCTAGACATGTGAAATGTATGAACTATGGCAAAAAAGTGAAAAAAAAATTGGTTTGATTTTTTCGTACTTTTCAGATTTTCTGAGTTTTCATTTAAGGTCCGTGGTCAGGAAAAAAGACAGATTTTTGAAAAATTTCAAAATCTGTCAATTATTGTCAAAATTATTTTTATTTCACATCTAGACATGTGAAATGTATGAACTATGGCAAAAAAGTGAAAAAAAAATTGGTTTGATTTTTTCGTACTTTTCAGATTTTCTTAGTTTTCATTTAAGGTCCGTGGTCAGGAAAAAAGACAGATTTTTGAAAAATTTCAAAATCTGTCAATTATTGTCCAAATTATTTTTATTTCACATCTAGACATGTGAAATGTATGAACTATGGCAAAAAAAGTGAAAAAAAAATTGGTCTGATTTTTTCGTACTTTTCAGATTTTTTTAATTTTCGTGGTCAGGATGAGAGAAAGTTTTTTTTTTACAAATTTCAAAATCTGTAAATTATTGTCCAAATTATTTTTATTTCACATCTAGACATGTGAAATGTATGAACTATGGCAAAAAATTTGAAAAAAAATTGGTTTGATTTTTTCGTACTTTTCAGATTTTCTTAGTTTTCATTTAAGGTCCGTGGTCAGGAAAAAAGACAGATTTTTGAAAAATTTCAAGATCTGTCAATTATTGTCCAAATTATTTTTATTTCACATCTAGACATGTGAAATGTATGAACTATGGCAAAAAAGTGAAAAAAAAATTGGTTTGATTTTTTCGTACTTTTCAGATTTTCTTAGTTTTCATTTAAGGTCCGTGGTCAGGAAAAAAGACAGATTTTTGAAAAATTTCAAAATCTGTCAATTATTGTCCAAATTATTTTTATTTCACATCTAGACATGTGAAATGTATGAACTATGGCAAAAAAAGTGAAAAAAAAATTGGTCTGATTTTTTCGTACTTTTCAGATTTTTTTAATTTTCGTGGTCAGGATGAGAGAAAGTTTTTTTTTTACAAATTTCAAAATCTGTAAATTATTGTCCAAATTATTTTTATTTCACATCTAGACATGTGAAATGTATGAACTATGGCAAAAAATTTGAAAAAAAATTGGTTTGATTTTTTCGTACTTTTCAGATTTTCTTAGTTTTCATTTAAGGTCCGTGGTCAGGAAAAAAGACAGATTTTTGAAAAATTTCAAGATCTGTCAATTATTGTCCAAATTATTTTTATTTCACATCTAGACATGTGAAATGTATGAACTATGGCAAAAAAGTGAAAAAAAAATTGGTTTGATTTTTTCGTACTTTTCAGATTTTCTTAGTTTTCATTTAAGGTCCGTGGTCAGGAAAAAAGACAGATTTTTGAAAAATTTCAAAATCTGTCAATTATTGTCAAAATTATTTTTATTTCACATCTAGACATGTGAAATGTATGAACTATGGCAAAAAAAGTGAAAAAAAAATTGGTCTGATTTTTTTCGTACTTTTCAGATTTTCTTAGTTTTCACATAAGGTCCGGGGTCAGGAAAAAAGACAGATTTTTGACAAATTTAAAAATCTGTCAAATATTGTCCAAATTATTTTTTATTTCACTTCTAGACATGTGAAATGAATGAACTATGGGAAAAAAAGTGAAAAAAAATTGGTCTGATTTTTTTCGTACTTTTCAGATTTTCTTAGTTTTCGCGGTCAGGATGAGAGACAGATTTTTTAATAAATTTAAAAATCTGTTAGATATTGTCCAAATTATTTTTTATTTCACTTCTAGACATGTGAAATACATGAACTATGGGAAAAAAAGTGAAAAAAAATTGGTCTGATTTTTTTCGTACTTTTCAGATTTTCTTAGTTTTCACATAAGGTCCGGGGTCAGGAAAAAAGACAGATTTTTGACAAATTTAAAAATCTGTCAAATATTGTCCAAATTATTTTTTATTTCACTTCTAGACATGTGAAATGAATGAACTATGGGAAAAAAAGTGAAAAAAAATTGGTCTGATTTTTTTCGTACTTTTCAGATTTTCTTAGTTTTCACATAAGGGTCGGGGTCAGGAAAAAAGACAGATTTTTGACAAATTTAAAAATCTGTCAAATATTGTCCAAATTATTTTTATTTCACATCTAGACATGTGAAATGTATGAACTATGGCAAAAAAGTGAAAAAAAAATTGGTTTGATTTTTTCGTACTTTTCAGATTTTCTTAGTTTTCATTTAAGGTCCGTGGTCAGGAAAAAAGACAGATTTTTGAAAAATTTCAAAATCTGTCAATTATTGTCCAAATTATTTTTATTTCACATCTAGACATGTGAAATGTATGAACTATGGCAAAAAAAGTGAAAAAAAAATTGGTCTGATTTTTTCGTACTTTTCAGATTTTTTTAATTTTCGTGGTCAGGATGAGAGAAAGTTTTTTTTTTACAAATTTCAAAATCTGTAAATTATTGTCCAAATTATTTTTATTTCACATCTAGACATGTGAAATGTATGAACTATGGCAAAAAATTTGAAAAAAAATTGGTTTGATTTTTTCGTACTTTTCAGATTTTCTTAGTTTTCATTTAAGGTCCGTGGTCAGGAAAAAAGACAGATTTTTGAAAAATTTCAAGATCTGTCAATTATTGTCCAAATTATTTTTATTTCACATCTAGACATGTGAAATGTATGAACTATGGCAAAAAAGTGAAAAAAAAATTGGTTTGATTTTTTCGTACTTTTCAGATTTTCTTAGTTTTCATTTAAGGTCCGTGGTCAGGAAAAAAGACAGATTTTTGAAAAATTTCAAAATCTGTCAATTATTGTCAAAATTATTTTTATTTCACATCTAGACATGTGAAATGTATGAACTATGGCAAAAAAAGTGAAAAAAAAATTGGTCTGATTTTTTTCGTACTTTTCAGATTTTCTTAGTTTTCACATAAGGTCCGGGGTCAGGAAAAAAGACAGATTTTTGACAAATTTAAAAATCTGTCAAATATTGTCCAAATTATTTTTTATTTCACTTCTAGACATGTGAAATGAATGAACTATGGGAAAAAAAGTGAAAAAAAATTGGTCTGATTTTTTTCGTACTTTTCAGATTTTCTTAGTTTTCGCGGTCAGGATGAGAGACAGATTTTTTAATAAATTTAAAAATCTGTTAGATATTGTCCAAATTATTTTTTATTTCACTTCTAGACATGTGAAATACATGAACTATGGGAAAAAAAGTGAAAAAAAATTGGTCTGATTTTTTTCGTACTTTTCAGATTTTCTTAGTTTTCACATAAGGTCCGGGGTCAGGAAAAAAGACAGATTTTTGACAAATTTAAAAATCTGTCAAATATTGTCCAAATTATTTTTTATTTCACTTCTAGACATGTGAAATGAATGAACTATGGGAAAAAAAGTGAAAAAAAATTGGTCTGATTTTTTTCGTACTTTTCAGATTTTCTTAGTTTTCACATAAGGGTCGGGGTCAGGAAAAAAGACAGATTTTTGACAAATTTAAAAATCTGTCAAATATTGTCCAAATTATTTTTATTTCACATCTAGACATGTGAAATGTATGAACTATGGCAAAAAAGTGAAAAAAAAATTGGTTTGATTTTTTCGTACTTTTCAGATTTTCTTAGTTTTCATTTAAGGTCCGTGGTCAGGAAAAAAGACAGATTTTTGAAAAATTTCAAAATCTGTCAATTATTGTCCAAATTATTTTTATTTCACATCTAGACATGTGAAATGTATGAACTATGGCAAAAAAAGTGAAAAAAAAATTGGTCTGATTTTTTCGTACTTTTCAGATTTTTTTAATTTTCGTGGTCAGGATGAGAGAAAGTTTTTTTTTTACAAATTTCAAAATCTGTAAATTATTGTCCAAATTATTTTTATTTCACATCTAGACATGTGAAATGTATGAACTATGGCAAAAAATTTGAAAAAAAATTGGTTTGATTTTTTCGTACTTTTCAGATTTTCTTAGTTTTCATTTAAGGTCCGTGGTCAGGAAAAAAGACAGATTTTTGAAAAATTTCAAGATCTGTCAATTATTGTCCAAATTATTTTTATTTCACATCTAGACATGTGAAATGTATGAACTATGGCAAAAAAGTGAAAAAAAAATTGGTTTGATTTTTTCGTACTTTTCAGATTTTCTTAGTTTTCATTTAAGGTCCGTGGTCAGGAAAAAAAGACAGATTTTTGAAAAATTTCAAAATCTGTCAATTATTGTCAAAATTATTTTTATTTCACATCTAGACATGTGAAATGTATGAACTATGGCAAAAAAAGTGAAAAAAAAAATTGGTCTGATTTTTTTCGTACTTTTCAGATTTTCTTAGTTTTCACATAAGGTCCGGGGTCAGGAAAAAAGACAGATTTTTGACAAATTTAAAAATCTGTCAAATATTGTCCAAATTATTTTTTATTTCACTTCTAGACATGTGAAATGAATGAACTATGGGAAAAAAAGTGAAAAAAAATTGGTCTGATTTTTTTTCGTACTTTTCAGATTTTCTTAGTTTTCGCGGTCAGGATGAGAGACAGATTTTTTAATAAATTTAAAAATCTGTTAGATATTGTCCAAATTATTTTTTATTTCACTTCTAGACATGTGAAATACATGAACTATGGGAAAAAAAGTGAAAAAAAATTGGTCTGATTTTTTTCGTACTTTTCAGATTTTCTTAGTTTTCACATAAGGTCCGGGGTCAGGAAAAAAGACAGATTTTTGACAAATTTAAAAATCTGTCAAATATTGTCCAAATTATTTTTTATTTCACTTCTAGACATGTGAAATGAATGAACTATGGGAAAAAAAGTGAAAAAAAATTGGTCTGATTTTTTTCGTACTTTTCAGATTTTCTTAGTTTTCACATAAGGGTCGGGGTCAGGAAAAAAGACAGATTTTTGACAAATTTAAAAATCTGTCAAATATTGTCCAAATTATTTTTTATTTCACTTCTAGACATGTGAAATGAATGAACTATGGGAAAAAAAGTGAAAAAAAATTGGTCTGATTTTTTTCGTACTTTTCAGATTTTCTTAGTTTTCACATAAGGTCCGGGGTCAGGAAAAAAGACAGATTTTTGACAAATTTAAAAATCTGTCAAATATTGTCCAAATTATTTTTTATTTCACTTCTAGACATGTGAAATGAATGAACTATGGGAAAAAAAGTGAAAAAAAATTGGTCTGATTTTTTTCGTACTTTTCAGATTTTCTTAGTTTTCACATAAGGTCCGGGGTCAGGAAAAAAGACAGATTTTTGAAAAATTTCAAAATCTGTCAATTATTGTCCAAATTATTTTTATTTCACATCTAGACATGTGAAATGTATGAACTATGGCAAAAAAGTGAAAAAAAAATTGGTTTGATTTTTTCGTACTTTTCAGATTTTCTGAGTTTTCATTTAAGGTCCGTGGTCAGGAAAAAAGACAGATTTTTGAAAAATTTCAAAATCTGTCAATTATTGTCAAAATTATTTTTATTTCACATCTAGACATGTGAAATGTATGAACTATGGCAAAAAAGTGAAAAAAAAATTGGTTTGATTTTTTCGTACTTTTCAGATTTTCTTAGTTTTCATTTAAGGTCCGTGGTCAGGAAAAAAGACAGATTTTTGAAAAATTTCAAAATCTGTCAATTATTGTCCAAATTATTTTTATTTCACATCTAGACATGTGAAATGTATGAACTATGGCAAAAAAAGTGAAAAAAAAAATTGGTCTGATTTTTTCGTACTTTTCAGATTTTTTTAATTTTCGTGGTCAGGATGAGAGAAAGTTTTTTTTTTACAAATTTCAAAATCTGTAAATTATTGTCCAAATTATTTTTATTTCACATCTAGACATGTGAAATGTATGAACTATGGCAAAAAATTTGAAAAAAAATTGGTTTGATTTTTTCGTACTTTTCAGATTTTCTTAGTTTTCATTTAAGGTCCGTGGTCAGGAAAAAAGACAGATTTTTGAAAAATTTCAAGATCTGTCAATTATTGTCCAAATTATTTTTATTTCACATCTAGACATGTGAAATGTATGAACTATGGCAAAAAAGTGAAAAAAAAATTGGTTTGATTTTTTCGTACTTTTCAGATTTTCTTAGTTTTCATTTAAGGTCCGTGGTCAGGAAAAAAGACAGATTTTTGAAAAATTTCAAAATCTGTCAATTATTGTCAAAATTATTTTTATTTCACATCTAGACATGTGAAATGTATGAACTATGGCAAAAAAAGTGAAAAAAAAATTGGTCTGATTTTTTTCGTACTTTTCAGATTTTCTTAGTTTTCACATAAGGTCCGGGGTCAGGAAAAAAGACAGATTTTTGACAAATTTAAAAATCTGTCAAATATTGTCCAAATTATTTTTTATTTCACTTCTAGACATGTGAAATGAATGAACTATGGGAAAAAAAGTGAAAAAAAATTGGTCTGATTTTTTTCGTACTTTTCAGATTTTCTTAGTTTTCACATAAGGTCCGGGGTCAGGAAAAAAGACAGATTTTTGAAAAATTTCAAAATCTGTCAATTATTGTCCAAATTATTTTTATTTCACATCTAGACATTTGAAATGTATGAACTATGGCAAAAAAGTGAAAAAAAAAATTGGTTTGATTTTTTCGTACTTTTCAGATTTTCTGAGTTTTCATTTAAGGTCCGTGGTCAGGAAAAAAGACAGATTTTTGAAAAATTTCAAAATCTGTCAATTATTGTCAAAATTATTTTTATTTCACATCTAGACATGTGAAATGTATGAACTATGGCAAAAAAGTGAAAAAAAAATTGGTTTGATTTTTTCGTACTTTTCAGATTTTCTTAGTTTTCATTTAAGGTCCGTGGTCAGGAAAAAAGACAGATTTTTGAAAAATTTCAAAATCTGTCAATTATTGTCCAAATTATTTTTATTTCACATCTAGACATGTGAAATGTATGAACTATGGCAAAAAAAGTGAAAAAAAAATTGGTCTGATTTTTTCGTACTTTTCAGATTTTTTTAATTTTCGTGGTCAGGATGAGAGAAAGTTTTTTTTTTACAAATTTCAAAATCTGTAAATTATTGTCCAAATTATTTTTATTTCACATCTAGACATGTGAAATGTATGAACTATGGCAAAAAATTTGAAAAAAAATTGGTTTGATTTTTTCGTACTTTTCAGATTTTCTTAGTTTTCATTTAAGGTCCGTGGTCAGGAAAAAAGACAGATTTTTGAAAAATTTCAAGATCTGTCAATTATTGTCCAAATTATTTTTATTTCACATCTAGACATGTGAAATGTATGAACTATGGCAAAAAAGTGAAAAAAAAATTGGTTTGATTTTTTC
Organism: Alosa sapidissima; assembly: GCF_018492685.1. Lineage (NCBI taxonomy): Eukaryota > Metazoa > Chordata > Actinopteri > Clupeiformes > Clupeidae > Alosa > Alosa sapidissima. The sequence goes on from NC_055972.1 coordinate 35,023,862, forward strand.
GTACTTTTCAGATTTTCTTAGTTTTCATTTAAGGTCCGTGGTCAGGAAGAAAGACAGATTTTTGAAAAATTTCAAAATCTGTCAATTATTGTCAAAATTATTTTTATTTCACATCTAGACATGTGAAATGTATGAACTATGGCAAAAAAGTGAAAAAAAAAATTGGTTTGATTTTTTCGTACTTTTCAGATTTTCTTAGTTTTCATTTAAGGTCCGTGGTCAGGAAAAAAGACAGATTTTTGAAAAATTTCAAAATCTGTCAATTATTGTCCAAATTATTTTTATTTCACATCTAGACATGTGAAATGTATGAACTATGGCAAAAAAGTGAAAAAAAAAATTGGTTTGATTTTTTCGTACTTTTCAGATTTTCTTAGTTTTCATTTAAGGTCCGTGGTCAGGAAAAAAGACAGATTTTTGAAAAATTTCAAAATCTGTCAATTATTGTCCAAATTATTTTTATTTCACATCTAGACATGTGAAATGTATGAACTATGGCAAAAAAGTGAAAAAAAAATTGGTTTGATTTTTTCGTACTTTTCAGATTTTCTTAGTTTTCATTTAAGGTCCGTGGTCAGGAAAAAAGACAGATTTTTGAAAAAATTTCAAAATCTGTCAATTATTGTCCAAATTATTTTTATTTCACATCTAGACATGTGAAATGTATGAACTATGGCAAAAAAAGTGAAAAAAAAATTGGTCTGATTTTTTCGTACTTTTCAGATTTTTTTAATTTTCGTGGTCAGGATGAGAGAAAGTTTTTTTTTTACAAATTTCAAAATCTGTAAATTATTGTCCAAATTATTTTTATTTCACATCTAGACATGTGAAATGTATGAACTATGGCAAAAAAATTTGAAAAAAAATTGGTTTGATTTTTTCGTACTTTTCAGATTTTCTTAGTTTTCATTTAAGGTCCGTGGTCAGGAAAAAAGACAGATTTTTGAAAAATTTCAAAATCTGTCAATTATTGTCCAAATTATTTTTTATTTCACATCTAGACATGTGAAATGTATGAACTATGGCAAAAAAGTGAAAAAAAAATTGGTTTGATTTTTTCGTACTTTTCAGATTTTCTTAGTTTTCATTTAAGGTCCGTGGTCAGGAAAAAAGACAGATTTTTGACAAATTTAAAAATCTGTCAAATATTGTCCAAATTATTTTTTATTTCACTTCTAGACATGTGAAATGCATGAACTATGGGGAAAAAAAGTGAAAAAAAATTGGTCTGATTTTTTTCGTACTTTTCAGATTTTCTTAGTTTTCACATAAGGGTCGGGGTCAGGAAAAAAGACAGATTTTTGACAAATTTAAAAATCTGTCAAATATTGTCCAAATTATTTTTTATTTCACTTCTAGACATGTGAAATGAATGAACTATGGGAAAAAAAGTGAAAAAAAATTGGTCTGATTTTTTTCGTACTTTTCAGATTTTCTTAGTTTTCACATAAGGTCCGGGGTCAGGAAAAAAGACAGATTTTTGACAAATTTAAAAATCTGTCAAATATTGTCCAAATTATTTTTTATTTCACTTCTAGACATGTGAAATGAATGAACTATGGGAAAAAAAGTGAAAAAAAATTGGTCTGATTTTTTTCGTACTTTTCAGATTTTCTTAGTTTTCACATAAGGTCCGGGGTCAGGAAAAAAGACAGATTTTTGAAAAATTTCAAAATCTGTCAATTATTGTCCAAATTATTTTTATTTCACATCTAGACATGTGAAATGTATGAACTATGGCAAAAAAGTGAAAAAAAAAATTGGTTTGATTTTTTCGTACTTTTCAGATTTTCTGAGTTTTCATTTAAGGTCCGTGGTCAGGAAAAAAGACAGATTTTTGAAAAATTTCAAAATCTGTCAATTATTGTCAAAATTATTTTTATTTCACATCTAGACATGTGAAATGTATGAACTATGGCAAAAAAGTGAAAAAAAAATTGGTTTGATTTTTTCGTACTTTTCAGATTTTCTTAGTTTTCATTTAAGGTCCGTGGTCAGGAAAAAAGACAGATTTTTGAAAAATTTCAAAATCTGTCAATTATTGTCCAAATTATTTTTATTTCACATCTAGACATGTGAAATGTATGAACTATGGCAAAAAAAGTGAAAAAAAAATTGGTCTGATTTTTTCGTACTTTTCAGATTTTTTTAATTTTCGTGGTCAGGATGAGAGAAAGTTTTTTTTTTACAAATTTCAAAATCTGTAAATTATTGTCCAAATTATTTTTATTTCACATCTAGACATGTGAAATGTATGAACTATGGCAAAAAATTTGAAAAAAAATTGGTTTGATTTTTTCGTACTTTTCAGATTTTCTTAGTTTTCATTTAAGGTCCGTGGTCAGGAAAAAAGACAGATTTTTGAAAAATTTCAAGATCTGTCAATTATTGTCCAAATTATTTTTATTTCACATCTAGACATGTGAAATGTATGAACTATGGCAAAAAAGTGAAAAAAAAATTGGTTTGATTTTTTCGTACTTTTCAGATTTTCTTAGTTTTCATTTAAGGTCCGTGGTCAGGAAAAAAAGACAGATTTTGGAAAAATTTCAAAATCTGTCAATTTTTGTCAAAATTATTTTTATTTCACATCTAGACATGTGAAATGTATGAACTATGGCAAAAAAGTGAAAAAAAAATTGGTTTGATTTTTTCGTACTTTTCAGATTTTCTTAGTTTTCATTTAAGGTCCGTGGTCAGGAAGAAAGACAGATTTTTGAAAAATTTCAAAATCTGTCAATTATTGTCCAAATTATTTTTATTTCACATCTAGACATGTGAAATGTATGAACTATGGCAAAAAAGTGAAAAAAAAATTGGTTTGATTTTTTCGTACTTTTCAGATTTTCTTAGTTTTCATTTAAGGTCCGTGGTCAGGAAAAAAGACAGATTTTTGAAAAATTTCAAAATCTGTCAATTATTGTCAAAATTATTTTTATTTCACATCTAGACATGTGAAATGTATGAACTATGGCAAAAAAAGTGAAAAAAAAATTGGTCTGATTTTTTCGTACTTTTCAGATTTTTTTAATTTCCGCAGTCAGGATGAAAGAAAGTTTTTTTTTTACAAATTTCAAAATCTGTCAATTATTGTCCAAATTATTTTTATTTCACATCTAGACATGTGAAATGTATGAACTATGGCAAAAAAGTGAAAAAAAAATTGGTTTGATTTTTTCGTACTTTTCAGATTTTCTTAGTTTTCATTTAAGGTCCGTGGTCAGGAAGAAAGACAGATTTTTGAAAAATTTCAAAATCTGTCAATTATTGTCAAAATTATTTTTATTTCACATCTAGACATGTGAAATGTATGAACTATGGCAAAAAAGTGAAAAAAAAATTGGTTTGATTTTTTCGTACTTTTCAGATTTTCTTAGTTTTCATTTAAGGTCCGTGGTCAGGAAAAAAGACAGATTTTTGAAAAATTTCAAAATCTGTCAATTATTGTCCAAATTATTTTTATTTCACATCTAGACATGTGAAATGTATGAACTATGGCAAAAAAGTGAAAAAAAAATTGGTTTGATTTTTTCGTACTTTTCAGATTTTCTTAGTTTTCATTTAAGGTCCGTGGTCAGGAAAAAAGACAGATTTTTGAAAAATTTCAAAATCTGTCAATTATTGTCCAAATTATTTTTATTTCACATCTAGACATGTGAAATGTATGAACTATGGCAAAAAAAGTGAAAAAAAAATTGGTCTGATTTTTTCGTACTTTTCAGATTTTTTTAATTTTCGTGGTCAGGATGAGAGAAAGTTTTTTTTTTACAAATTTCAAAATCTGTCAATTATTGTCCAAATTATTTTTATTTCACATCTAGACATGTGAAATGTATGAACTATGGCAAAAAATTTGAAAAAAAATTGGTTTGATTTTTTCGTACTTTTCAGATTTTCTTAGTTTTCATTTAAGGTCCGTGGTCAGGAAAAAAGACAGATTTTTGAAAAATTTCAAGATCTGTCAATTATTGTCCAAATTATTTTTATTTCACATCTAGACATGTGAAATGTATGAACTATGGCAAAAAAGTGAAAAAAAAATTGGTTTGATTTTTTCGTACTTTTCAGATTTTCTTAGTTTTCATTTAAGGTCCGTGGTCAGGAAAAAAGACAGATTTTTGAAAAATTTCAAAATCTGTCAATTTTTGTCAAAATTATTTTTATTTCACATCTAGACATGTGAAATGTATGAACTATGGCAAAAAAGTGAAAAAAAAATTGGTTTGATTTTTTCGTACTTTTCAGATTTTCTTAGTTTTCATTTAAGGTCCGTGGTCAGGAAAAAAGACAGATTTTTGAAAAATTTCAAAATCTGTCAATTATTGTCCAAATTATTTTTATTTCACATCTAGACATGTGAAATGTATGAACTATGGCAAAAAAGTGAAAAAAAAATTGGTTTGATTTTTTCGTACTTTTCAGATTTTCTTAGTTTTCATTTAAGGTCCGTGGTCAGGAAAAAAGACAGATTTTTGAAAAATTTCAAAATCTGTCAATTATTGTCCAAATTATTTTTATTTCACATCTAGACATGTGAAATGTATGAACTATGGCAAAAAAAGTGAAAAAAAAATTGGTCTGATTTTTTCGTACTTTTCAGATTTTTTTAATTTTCGTGGTCAGGATGAGAGAAAGTTTTTTTTTTACAAATTTCAAAATCTGTAAATTATTGTCCAAATTATTTTTATTTCACATCTAGACATGTGAAATGTATGAACTATGGCAAAAAATTTGAAAAAAAATTGGTTTGATTTTTTCGTACTTTTCAGATTTTCTTAGTTTTCATTTAAGGTCCGTGGTCAGGAAAAAAGACAGATTTTTGAAAAATTTCAAGATCTGTCAATTATTGTCCAAATTATTTTTATTTCACATCTAGACATGTGAAATGTATGAACTATGGCAAAAAAGTGTAAAAAAAATTGGTTTGATTTTTTCGTACTTTTCAGATTTTCTTAGTTTTCATTTAAGGTCCGTGGTCAGGAAAAAAGACAGATTTTTGAAAAATTTCAAGATCTGTCAATTATTGTCCAAATTATTTTTATTTCACATCTAGACATGTGAAATGTATGAACTATGGCAAAAAAGTGAAAAAAAAATTGGTTTGATTTTTTCGTACTTTTCAGATTTTCTTAGTTTTCATTTAAGGTCCGTGGTCAGGAAAAAAGACAGATTTTTGAAAAATTTCAAAATCTGTCAATTATTGTCCAAATTATTTTTATTTCACATCTAGACATGTGAAATGTATGAACTATGGCAAAAAAGTGAAAAAAAAATTGGTTTGATTTTTTCGTACTTTTCAGATTTTCTTAGTTTTCATTTAAGGTCCGTGGTCAGGAAAAAAGACAGATTTTTGAAAAATTTCAAAATCTGTCAATTATTGTCCAAATTATTTTTATTTCACATCTAGACATGTGAAATGTATGAACTATGGCAAAAAAAGTGAAAAAAAAATTGGTCTGATTTTTTCGTACTTTTCAGATTTTTTTAATTTTCGTGGTCAGGATGAGAGAAAGTTTTTTTTTTACAAATTTCAAAATCTGTAAATTATTGTCCAAATTATTTTTATTTCACATCTAGACATGTGAAATGTATGAACTATGGCAAAAAATTTGAAAAAAAATTGGTTTGATTTTTTCGTACTTTTCAGATTTTCTTAGTTTTCATTTAAGGTCCGTGGTCAGGAAAAAAGACAGATTTTTGAAAAATTTCAAAATCTGTCAATTATTGTCCAAATTATTTTTATTTCACATCTAGACATGTGAAATGTATGAACTATGGCAAAAAAGTGAAAAAAAAATTGGTTTGATTTTTTCGTACTTTTCAGATTTTCTTAGTTTTCATTTAAGGTCCGTGGTCAGGAAAAAAGACAGATTTTTGAAAAATTTCAAAATCTGTCAATTATTGTCAAAATTATTTTTATTTCACATCTAGACATGTGAAATGTATGAACTATGGCAAAAAAAGTGAAAAAAAAATTGGTCTGATTTTTTCATACTTTTCAGATTTTTTTAATTTCCGCAGTCAGGATGAAAGAAAGTTTTTTTTTTACAAATTTCAAAATCTGTCAATTATTGTCCAAATTATTTTTATTTCACATCTAGACATGTGAAATGTATGAACTATGGCAAAAAAGTGAAAAAAAAATTGGTTTGATTTTTTCGTACTTTTCAGATTTTCTTAGTTTTCATTTAAGGTCCGTGGTCAGGAAGAAAGACAGATTTTTGAAAAATTTCAAAATCTGTCAATTATTGTCAAAATTATTTTTATTTCACATCTAGACATGTGAAATGTATGAACTATGGCAAAAAATTTGAAAAAAAATTGGTTTGATTTTTTCGTACTTTTCAGATTTTCTTAGTTTTCATTTAAGGTCCGTGGTCAGGAAAAAAGACAGATTTTTGAAAAATTTCAAAATCTGTCAATTATTGTCCAAATTATTTTTATTTCACATCTAGACATGTGAAATGTATGAACTATGGCAAAAAAGTGAAAAAAAAATTGGTTTGATTTTTTCGTACTTTTCAGATTTTCTTAGTTTTCATTTAAGGTCCGTGGTCAGGAAAAAAGACAGATTTTTGAAAAATTTCAAAATCTGTCAATTATTGTCCAAATTATTTTTATTTCACATCTAGACATGTGAAATGTATGAACTATGGCAAAAAAGTGAAATAAAAATTGGTTTGATTTTTTCGTACTTTTCAGATTTTCTTAGTTTTCATTTAAGGTCCGTGGTCAGGAAAAAAGACAGATTTTTGAAAAATTTCAAAATCTGTCAATTATTGTCAAAATTATTTTTATTTCACATCTAGACATGTGAAATGTATGAACTATGGCAAAAAAAGTGAAAAAAAAATTGGTCTGATTTTTTCGTACTTTTCAGATTTTTTTAATTTTCGTGGTCAGGATGAGAGAAAGTTTTTTTTTTACAAATTTCAAAATCTGTAAATTATTGTCCAAATTATTTTTATTTCACATCTAGACATGTGAAATGTATGAACTATGGCAAAAAATTTGAAAAAAAATTGGTTTGATTTTTTCGTACTTTTCAGATTTTCTTAGTTTTCATTTAAGGTCCGTGGTCAGGAAAAAAGACAGATTTTTGAAAAATTTCAAGATCTGTCAATTATTGTCCAAATTATTTTTATTTCACATCTAGACATGTGAAATGTATGAACTATGGCAAAAAAGTGAAAAAAAAATTGGTTTGATTTTTTCGTACTTTTCAGATTTTCTTAGTTTTCATTTAAGGTCCGTGGTCAGGAAAAAAGACAGATTTTTGAAAAATTTCAAGATCTATCAATTATTGTCCAAATTATTTTTATTTCACATCTAGACATGTGAAATGTATGAACTATGGCAAAAAAGTGAAAAAAAAATTGGTTTGATTTTTTCGTACTTTTCAGATTTTCTTAGTTTTCATTTAAGGTCCGTGGTCAGGAAAAAAGACAGATTTTTGAAAAATTTCAAAATCTGTCAATTTTTGTCAAAATTATTTTTATTTCACATCTAGACATGTGAAATGTATGAACTATGGCAAAAAAGTGAAAAAAAAATTGGTTTGATTTTTTCGTACTTTTCAGATTTTCTTAGTTTTCATTTAAGGTCCGTGGTCAGGAAGAAAGACAGATTTTTGAAAAATTTCAAAATCTGTCAATTATTGTCAAAATTATTTTTATTTCACATCTAGACATGTGAAATGTATGAACTATGGCAAAAAAGTGAAAAAAAAATTGGTTTGATTTTTTCGTACTTTTCAGATTTTCTTAGTTTTCATTTAAGGTCCGTGGTCAGGAAAAAAGACAGATTTTTGAAAAATTTCAAAATCTGTCAATTATTGTCCAAATTATTTTTATTTCACATCTAGACATGTGAAATGTATGAACTATGGCAAAAAAGTGAAAAAAAAATTGGTTTGATTTTTTCGTACTTTTCAGATTTTCTTAGTTTTCATTTAAGGTCCGTGGTCAGGAAAAAAGACAGATTTTTGAAAAATTTCAAAATCTGTCAATTATTGTCCAAATTATTTTTATTTCACATCTAGACATGTGAAATGTATGAACTATGGCAAAAAAGTGAAAAAAAAATTGGTTTGATTTTTTCGTACTTTTCAGATTTTCTTAGTTTTCATTTAAGGTCCGTGGTCAGGAAAAAAGACAGATTTTTGAAAAATTTCAAAATCTGTCAATTATTGTCCAAATTATTTTTATTTCACATCTAGACATGTGAAATGTATGAACTATGGCAAAAAAGTGAAAAAAAAATTGGTTTGATTTTTTCGTACTTTTCAGATTTTCTTAGTTTTCATTTAAGGTCCGTGGTCAGGAAAAAAGACAGATTTTTGAAAAATTTCAAAATCTGTCAATTATTGTCCAAATTATTTTTATTTCACATCTAGACATGTGAAATGTATGAACTATGGCAAAAAAAGTGAAAAAAAAATTGGTCTGATTTTTTCGTACTTTTCAGATTTTTTTAATTTTCGTGGTCAGGATGAGAGAAAGTTTTTTTTTTACAAATTTCAAAATCTGTAAATTATTGTCCAAATTATTTTTATTTCACATCTAGACATGTGAAATGTATGAACTATGGCAAAAAATTTGAAAAAAAATTGGTTTGATTTTTTCGTACTTTTCAGATTTTCTTAGTTTTCATTTAAGGTCCGTGGTCAGGAAAAAAGACAGATTTTTGAAAAATTTCAAGATCTGTCAATTATTGTCCAAATTATTTTTATTTCACATCTAGACATGTGAAATGTATGAACTATGGCAAAAAAGTGAAAAAAAAATTGGTTTGATTTTTTCGTACTTTTCAGATTTTCTTAGTTTTCATTTAAGGTCCGTGGTCAGGAAAAAAGACAGATTTTTGAAAAATTTCAAAATCTGTCAATTTTTGTCAAAATTATTTTTATTTCACATCTAGACATGTGAAATGTATGAACTATGGCAAAAAAGTGAAAAAAAAATTGGTTTGATTTTTTCGTACTTTTCAGATTTTCTTAGTTTTCATTTAAGGTCCGTGGTCAGGAAGAAAGACAGATTTTTGAAAAATTTCAAAATCTGTCAATTATTGTCAAAATTATTTTTATTTCACATCTAGACATGTGAAATGTATGAACTATGGCAAAAAAGTGAAAAAAAAATTGGTTTGATTTTTTCGTACTTTTCAGATTTTCTTAGTTTTCATTTAAGGTCCGTGGTCAGGAAAAAAGACAGATTTTTGAAAAATTTCAAAATCTGTCAATTATTGTCCAAATTATTTTTATTTCACATCTAGACATGTGAAATGTATGAACTATGGCAAAAAAGTGAAAAAAAAATTGGTTTGATTTTTTCGTACTTTTCAGATTTTCTTAGTTTTCATTTAAGGTCCGTGGTCAGGAAAAAAGACAGATTTTTGAAAAATTTCAAAATCTGTCAATTATTGTCCAAATTATTTTTATTTCACATCTAGACATGTGAAATGTATGAACTATGGCAAAAAAAGTGAAAAAAAAATTGGTCTGATTTTTTCGTACTTTTCAGATTTTTTTAATTTTCGTGGTCAGGATGAGAGAAAGTTTTTTTTTTACAAATTTCAAAATCTGTAAATTATTGTCCAAATTATTTTTATTTCACATCTAGACATGTGAAATGTATGAACTATGGCAAAAAATTTGAAAAAAAATTGGTTTGATTTTTTCGTACTTTTCAGATTTTCTTAGTTTTCATTTAAGGTCCGTGGTCAGGAAAAAAGACAGATTTTTGAAAAATTTCAAGATCTGTCAATTATTGTCCAAATTATTTTTATTTCACATCTAGACATGTGAAATGTATGAACTATGGCAAAAAAGTGAAAAAAAAATTGGTTTGATTTTTTCGTACTTTTCAGATTTTCTTAGTTTTCATTTAAGGTCCGTGGTCAGGAAAAAAGACAGATTTTTGAAAAATTTCAAAATCTGTCAATTTTTGTCAAAATTATTTTTATTTCACATCTAGACATGTGAAATGTATGAACTATGGCAAAAAAGTGAAAAAAAAATTGGTTTGATTTTTTCGTACTTTTCAGATTTTCTTAGTTTTCATTTAAGGTCCGTGGTCAGGAAGAAAGACAGATTTTTGAAAAATTTCAAAATCTGTCAATTATTGTCAAAATTATTTTTATTTCACATCTAGACATGTGAAATGTATGAACTATGGCAAAAAAGTGAAAAAAAAATTGGTTTGATTTTTTCGTACTTTTCAGATTTTCTTAGTTTTCATTTAAGGTCCGTGGTCAGGAAAAAAGACAGATTTTTGAAAAATTTCAAAATCTGTCAATTATTGTCCAAATTATTTTTATTTCACATCTAGACATGTGAAATGTATGAACTATGGCAAAAAAGTGAAAAAAAAATTGGTTTGATTTTTTCGTACTTTTCAGATTTTCTTAGTTTTCATTTAAGGTCCGTGGTCAGGAAGAAAGACAGATTTTTGAAAAATTTCAAAATCTGTCAATTATTGTCCAAATTATTTTTATTTCACATCTAGACATGTGAAATGTATGAACTATGGCAAAAAAGTGAAAAAAAAATTGGTTTGATTTTTTCGTACTTTTCAGATTTTCTTAGTTTTCATTTAAGGTCCGTGGTCAGGAAAAAAGACAGATTTTTGAAAAATTTCAAAATCTGTCAATTATTGTCAAAATTATTTTTATTTCACATCTAGACATGTGAAATGTATGAACTATGGCAAAAAAAGTGAAAAAGAAAATTGGTCTGATTTTTTCGTACTTTTCAGATTTTTTTAATTTCCGCAGTCAGGATGAAAGAAAGTTTTTTTTTACAAATTTCAAAATCTGTAAATTATTGTCCAAATTATTTTTATTTCACATCTAGACATGTGAAATGTATGAACTATGGCAAAAAAAGTGAAAAAAAAATTGGTCTGATTTTTTCGTACTTTTCAGATTTTTTTAATTTTCGTGGTCAGGATGAGAGAAAGTTTTTTTTTTACAAATTTCAAAATCTGTAAATTATTGTCCAAATTATTTTTATTTCACATCTAGACATGTGAAATGTATGAACTATGGCAAAAAATTTGAAAAAAAATTGGTTTGATTTTTTCGTACTTTTCAGATTTTCTTAGTTTTCATTTAAGGTCCGTGGTCAGGAAAAAAGACAGATTTTTGAAAAATTTCAAGATCTGTCAATTATTGTCCAAATTATTTTTATTTCACATCTAGACATGTGAAATGTATGAACTATGGCAAAAAAGTGAAAAAAAAATTGGTTTGATTTTTTCGTACTTTTCAGATTTTCTTAGTTTTCATTTAAGGTCCGTGGTCAGGAAAAAAGACAGATTTTTGAAAAATTTCAAAATCTGTCAATTATTGTCCAAATTATTTTTATTTCACATCTAGACATGTGAAATGTATGAACTATGGCAAAAAAAGTGAAAAAAAAATTGGTCTGATTTTTTCGTACTTTTCAGATTTTTTTAATTTTCGTGGTCAGGATGAGAGAAAGTTTTTTTTTTACAAATTTCAAAATCTGTAAATTATTGTCCAAATTATTTTTATTTCACATCTAGACATGTGAAATGTATGAACTATGGCAAAAAAATTGAAAAAAAATTGGTTTGATTTTTTCGTACTTTTCAGATTTTCTTAGTTTTCATTTAAGGTCCGTGGTCAGGAAAAAAGACAGATTTTTGAAAAATTTCAAAATCTGTCAATTATTGTCCAAATTATTTTTATTTCACATCTAGACATGTGAAATGTATGAACTATGGCAAAAAAAGTGAAAAAAAAATTGGTCTGATTTTTTCGTACTTTTCAGATTTTTTTAATTTTCGTGGTCAGGATGAGAGAAAGTTTTTTTTTTACAAATTTCAAAATCTGTAAATTATTGTCCAAATTATTTTTATTTCACATCTAGACATGTGAAATGTATGAACTATGGCAAAAAATTTGAAAAAAAATTGGTTTGATTTTTTCGTACTTTTCAGATTTTTTTAGTTTTCATTTAAGGTCCGTGGTCAGGAAAAAAGACAGATTTTTGAAAAATTTCAAGATCTGTCAATTATTGTCCAAATTATTTTTATTTCACATCTAGACATGTGAAATGTATGAACTATGGCAAAAAAGTGAAAAAAAAATTGGTTTGATTTTTTCGTACTTTTCAGATTTTCTTAGTTTTCATTTAAGGTCCGTGGTCAGGAAAAAAGACAGATTTTTGAAAAATTTCAAAATCTGTCAATTATTGTCCAAATTATTTTTATTTCACATCTAGACATGTGAAATGTATGAACTATGGCAAAAAAAGTGAAAAAAAAATTGGTCTGATTTTTTCGTACTTTTCAGATTTTTTTAATTTCCGCAGTCAGGATGAAAGAAATTTTTTTTTTTACAAATTTCAAAATCTGTCAATTATTGTCCAAATTATTTTTATTTCACATCTAGACATGTGAAATGTATGAACTATGGCAAAAAAGTGAAAAAAAAATTGGTTTGATTTTTTCGTACTTTTCAGATTTTCTTAGTTTTCATTTAAGGTCCGTGGTCAGGAAAAAAGACAGATTTTTGAAAAATTTCAAAATCTGTCAATTATTGTCCAAATTATTTTTATTTCACATCTAGACATGTGAAATGTATGAACTATGGCAAAAAAAGTGAAAAAAAAATTGGTCTGATTTTTTCGTACTTTTCAGATTTTTTTAATTTTCGTGGTCAGGATGAGAGAAAGTTTTTTTTTTACAAATTTCAAAATCTGTAAATTATTGTCCAAATTATTTTTATTTCACATCTAGACATGTGAAATGTATGAACTATGGCAAAAAATTTGAAAAAAAATTGGTTTGATTTTTTCGTACTTTTCAGATTTTTTTAGTTTTCATTTAAGGTCCGTGGTCAGGAAAAAAGACAGATTTTTGAAAAATTTCAAGATCTGTCAATTATTGTCCAAATTATTTTTATTTCACATCTAGACATGTGAAATGTATGAACTATGGCAAAAAAGTGAAAAAAAAATTGGTTTGATTTTTTCGTACTTTTCAGATTTTCTTAGTTTTCATTTAAGGTCCGTGGTCAGGAAAAAAGACAGATTTTTGAAAAATTTCAAAATCTGTCAATTATTGTCCAAATTATTTTTATTTCACATCTAGACATGTGAAATGTATGAACTATGGCAAAAAAAGTGAAAAAGAAAATTGGTCTGATTTTTTCGTACTTTTCAGATTTTTTTAATTTCCGCAGTCAGGATGAAAGAAAGTTTTTTTTTTACAAATTTCAAAATCTGTAAATTATTGTCCAAATTATTTTTATTTCACATCTAGACATGTGAAATGTATGAACTATGGCAAAAAATTTGAAAAAAAATTGGTTTGATTTTTTCGTACTTTTCAGATTTTCTTAGTTTTCATTTAAGGTCCGTGGTCAGGAAAAAAGACAGATTTTTGAAAAATTTCAAAATCTGTCAATTATTGTCCAAATTATTTTTATTTCACATCTAGACATGTGAAATGTATGAACTATGGCAAAAAAAGTGAAAAAAAAATTGGTCTGATTTTTTCGTACTTTTCAGATTTTTTTAATTTCCGCAGTCAGGATGAAAGAAATTTTTTTTTTTACAAATTTCAAAATCTGTCAATTATTGTCCAAATTATTTTTATTTCACATCTAGACATGTGAAATGTATGAACTATGGCAAAAAATTTGAAAAAAAATTGGTTTGATTTTTTCGTACTTTTCAGATTTTCTTAGTTTTCATTTAAGGTCCGTGGTCAGGAAAAAAGACAGATTTTTGAAAAATTTCAAAATCTGTCAATTATTGTCCAAATTATTTTTATTTCACATCTAGACATGTGAAATGTATGAACTATGGCAAAAAAAGTGAAAAAAAAATTGGTCTGATTTTTTCGTACTTTTCAGATTTTTTTAATTTTCGTGGTCAGGATGAGAGAAAGTTTTTTTTTTACAAATTTCAAAATCTGTAAATTATTGTCCAAATTATTTTTATTTCACATCTAGACATGTGAAATGTATGAACTATGGCAAAAAATTTGAAAAAAAATTGGTTTGATTTTTTCGTACTTTTCAGATTTTCTTAGTTTTCATTTAAGGTCCGTGGTCAGGAAAAAAGACAGATTTTTGAAAAATTTCAAAATCTGTAAATTATTGTCCAAATTATTTTTATTTCACATCTAGACATGTGAAATGTATGAACTATGGCAAAAAATTTGAAAAAAAATTGGTTTGATTTTTTCGTACTTTTCAGATTTTCTTAGTTTTCATTTAAGGTCCGTGGTCAGGAAAAAAGACAGATTTTTGAAAAATTTCAAGATCTGTCAATTATTGTCCAAATTATTTTTATTTCACATCTAGACATGTGAAATGTATGAACTATGGCAAAAAAGTGAAAAAAAAATTGGTTTGATTTTTTCGTACTTTTCAGATTTTCTTAGTTTTCATTTAAGGTCCGTGGTCAGGAAAAAAGACAGATTTTTGAAAAATTTCAAAATCTGTCAATTATTGTCCAAATTATTTTTATTTCACATCTAGACATGTGAAATGTATGAACTATGGCAAAAAAAGTGAAAAAGAAAATTGGTCTGATTTTTTCGTACTTTTCAGATTTTTTTAATTTCCGCAGTCAGGATGAAAGAAAGTTTTTTTTTTACAAATTTCAAAATCTGTAAATTATTGTCCAAATTATTTTTATTTCACATCTAGACATGTGAAATGTATGAACTATGGCAAAAAATTTGAAAAAAAATTGGTTTGATTTTTTCGTACTTTTCAGATTTTCTTAGTTTTCATTTAAGGTCCGTGGTCAGGAAAAAAGACAGATTTTTGAAAAATTTCAAAATCTGTCAATTATTGTCCAAATTATTTTTATTTCACATCTAGACATGTGAAATGTATGAACTATGGCAAAAAAAGTGAAAAAAAAATTGGTCTGATTTTTTCGTACTTTTCAGATTTTTTTAATTTCCGCAGTCAGGATGAAAGAAATTTTTTTTTTTACAAATTTCAAAATCTGTCAATTATTGTCCAAATTATTTTTATTTCACATCTAGACATGTGAAATGTATGAACTATGGCAAAAAAGTGAAAAAAAAATTGGTTTGATTTTTTCGTACTTTTCAGATTTTCTTAGTTTTCATTTAAGGTCCGTGGTCAGGAAAAAAGACAGATTTTTGAAAAATTTCAAAATCTGTCAATTATTGTCCAAATTATTTTTATTTCACATCTAGACATGTGAAATGTATGAACTATGGCAAAAAAGTGAAAAAAAAATTGGTTTGATTTTTTCGTACTTTTCAGATTTTCTTAGTTTTCATTTAAGGTCCGTGGTCAGGAAAAAAGACAGATTTTTGAAAAATTTCAAAATCTGTCAATTATTGTCCAAATTATTTTTATTTCACATCTAGACATGTGAAATGTATGAACTATGGCAAAAAAGTGAAAAAAAAATTGGTTTGATTTTTTCGTACTTTTCAGATTTTCTTAGTTTTCATTTAAGGTCCGTGGTCAGGAAAAAAGACAGATTTTTGAAAAATTTCAAAATCTGTCAATTATTGTCCAAATTATTTTTATTTCACATCTAGACATGTGAAATGTATGAACTATGGCAAAAAATTTGAAAAAAAATTGGTTTGATTTTTTCGTACTTTTCAGATTTTCTTAGTTTTCATTTAAGGTCCGTGGTCAGGAAAAAAGACAGATTTTTGAAAAATTTCAAAATCTGTCAATTATTGTCCAAATTATTTTTATTTCACATCTAGACATGTGAAATGTATGAACTATGGCAAAAAAAGTGAAAAAAAAATTGGTCTGATTTTTTCGTACTTTTCAGATTTTTTTAATTTTCGTGGTCAGGATGAGAGAAAGTTTTTTTTTTACAAATTTCAAAATCTGTAAATTATTGTCCAAATTATTTTTATTTCACATCTAGACATGTGAAATGTATGAACTATGGCAAAAAATTTGAAAAAAAATTGGTTTGATTTTTTCGTACTTTTCAGATTTTTTTAGTTTTCATTTAAGGTCCGTGGTCAGGAAAAAAGACAGATTTTTGAAAAATTTCAAGATCTGTCAATTATTGTCCAAATTATTTTTATTTCACATCTAGACATGTGAAATGTATGAACTATGGCAAAAAAGTGAAAAAAAAATTGGTTTGATTTTTTCGTACTTTTCAGATTTTCTTAGTTTTCATTTAAGGTCCGTGGTCAGGAAAAAAGACAGATTTTTGAAAAATTTCAAAATCTGTCAATTATTGTCCAAATTATTTTTATTTCACATCTAGACATGTGAAATGTATGAACTATGGCAAAAAAAGTGAAAAAGAAAATTGGTCTGATTTTTTCGTACTTTTCAGATTTTTTTAATTTCCGCAGTCAGGATGAAAGAAAGTTTTTTTTTTACAAATTTCAAAATCTGTAAATTATTGTCCAAATTATTTTTATTTCACATCTAGACATGTGAAATGTATGAACTATGGCAAAAAATTTGAAAAAAAATTGGTTTGATTTTTTCGTACTTTTCAGATTTTCTTAGTTTTCATTTAAGGTCCGTGGTCAGGAAAAAAGACAGATTTTTGAAAAATTTCAAAATCTGTCAATTATTGTCCAAATTATTTTTATTTCACATCTAGACATGTGAAATGTATGAACTATGGCAAAAAAAGTGAAAAAAAAATTGGTCTGATTTTTTCGTACTTTTCAGATTTTTTTAATTTCCGCAGTCAGGATGAAAGAAATTTTTTTTTTTACAAATTTCAAAATCTGTCAATTATTGTCCAAATTATTTTTATTTCACATCTAGACATGTGAAATGTATGAACTATGGCAAAAAATTTGAAAAAAAATTGGTTTGATTTTTTCGTACTTTTCAGATTTTCTTAGTTTTCATTTAAGGTCCGTGGTCAGGAAAAAAGACAGATTTTTGAAAAATTTCAAAATCTGTCAATTATTGTCCAAATTATTTTTATTTCACATCTAGACATGTGAAATGTATGAACTATGGCAAAAAAAGTGAAAAAAAAATTGGTCTGATTTTTTCGTACTTTTCAGATTTTTTTAATTTTCGTGGTCAGGATGAGAGAAAGTTTTTTTTTTACAAATTTCAAAATCTGTAAATTATTGTCCAAATTATTTTTATTTCACATCTAGACATGTGAAATGTATGAACTATGGCAAAAAATTTGAAAAAAAATTGGTTTGATTTTTTCGTACTTTTCAGATTTTCTTAGTTTTCATTTAAGGTCCGTGGTCAGGAAAAAAGACAGATTTTTGAAAAATTTCAAAATCTGTAAATTATTGTCCAAATTATTTTTATTTCACATCTAGACATGTGAAATGTATGAACTATGGCAAAAAATTTGAAAAAAAATTGGTTTGATTTTTTCGTACTTTTCAGATTTTCTTAGTTTTCATTTAAGGTCCGTGGTCAGGAAAAAAGACAGATTTTTGAAAAATTTCAAGATCTGTCAATTATTGTCCAAATTATTTTTATTTCACATCTAGACATGTGAAATGTATGAACTATGGCAAAAAAGTGAAAAAAAAATTGGTTTGATTTTTTCGTACTTTTCAGATTTTCTTAGTTTTCATTTAAGGTCCGTGGTCAGGAAAAAAGACAGATTTTTGAAAAATTTCAAAATCTGTCAATTATTGTCCAAATTATTTTTATTTCACATCTAGACATGTGAAATGTATGAACTATGGCAAAAAAAGTGAAAAAGAAAATTGGTCTGATTTTTTCGTACTTTTCAGATTTTTTTAATTTCCGCAGTCAGGATGAAAGAAAGTTTTTTTTTTACAAATTTCAAAATCTGTAAATTATTGTCCAAATTATTTTTATTTCACATCTAGACATGTGAAATGTATGAACTATGGCAAAAAATTTGAAAAAAAATTGGTTTGATTTTTTCGTACTTTTCAGATTTTCTTAGTTTTCATTTAAGGTCCGTGGTCAGGAAAAAAGACAGATTTTTGAAAAATTTCAAAATCTGTCAATTATTGTCCAAATTATTTTTATTTCACATCTAGACATGTGAAATGTATGAACTATGGCAAAAAAAGTGAAAAAAAAATTGGTCTGATTTTTTCGTACTTTTCAGATTTTTTTAATTTCCGCAGTCAGGATGAAAGAAATTTTTTTTTTTACAAATTTCAAAATCTGTCAATTATTGTCCAAATTATTTTTATTTCACATCTAGACATGTGAAATGTATGAACTATGGCAAAAAAGTGAAAAAAAAATTGGTTTGATTTTTTCGTACTTTTCAGATTTTCTTAGTTTTCATTTAAGGTCCGTGGTCAGGAAAAAAGACAGATTTTTGAAAAATTTCAAAATCTGTCAATTATTGTCCAAATTATTTTTATTTCACATCTAGACATGTGAAATGTATGAACTATGGCAAAAAAGTGAAAAAAAAATTGGTTTGATTTTTTCGTACTTTTCAGATTTTCTTAGTTTTCATTTAAGGTCCGTGGTCAGGAAAAAAGACAGATTTTTGAAAAATTTCAAAATCTGTCAATTATTGTCCAAATTATTTTTATTTCACATCTAGACATGTGAAATGTATGAACTATGGCAAAAAAGTGAAAAAAAAATTGGTTTGATTTTTTCGTACTTTTCAGATTTTCTTAGTTTTCATTTAAGGTCCGTGGTCAGGAAAAAAGACAGATTTTTGAAAAATTTCAAAATCTGTCAATTATTGTCCAAATTATTTTTATTTCACATCTAGACATGTGAAATGTATGAACTATGGCAAAAAAAGTGAAAAAGAAAATTGGTCTGATTTTTTCGTACTTTTCAGATTTTTTTAATTTCCGCAGTCAGGATGAAAGAAAGTTTTTTTTTTACAAATTTCAAAATCTGTAAATTATTGTCCAAATTATTTTTATTTCACATCTAGACATGTGAAATGTATGAACTATGGCAAAAAATTTGAAAAAAAATTGGTTTGATTTTTTCGTACTTTTCAGATTTTCTTAGTTTTCATTTAAGGTCCGTGGTCAGGAAAAAAGACAGATTTTTGAAAAATTTCAAAATCTGTCAATTATTGTCCAAATTATTTTTATTTCACATCTAGACATGTGAAATGTATGAACTATGGCAAAAAAAGTGAAAAAAAAATTGGTCTGATTTTTTCGTACTTTTCAGATTTTTTTAATTTCCGCAGTCAGGATGAAAGAAATTTTTTTTTTTACAAATTTCAAAATCTGTCAATTATTGTCCAAATTATTTTTATTTCACATCTAGACATGTGAAATGTATGAACTATGGCAAAAAAGTGAAAAAAAAATTGGTTTGATTTTTTCGTACTTTTCAGATTTTCTTAGTTTTCATTTAAGGTCCGTGGTCAGGAAAAAAGACAGATTTTTGAAAAATTTCAAAATCTGTCAATTATTGTCCAAATTATTTTTATTTCACATCTAGACATGTGAAATGTATGAACTATGGCAAAAAAGTGAAAAAAAAATTGGTTTGATTTTTTCGTACTTTTCAGATTTTCTTAGTTTTCATTTAAGGTCCGTGGTCAGGAAAAAAGACAGATTTTTGAAAAATTTCAAAATCTGTCAATTATTGTCCAAATTATTTTTATTTCACATCTAGACATGTGAAATGTATGAACTATGGCAAAAAAGTGAAAAAAAAATTGGTTTGATTTTTTCGTACTTTTCAGATTTTCTTAGTTTTCATTTAAGGTCCGTGGTCAGGAAAAAAGACAGATTTTTGAAAAATTTCAAAATCTGTCAATTATTGTCCAAATTATTTTTATTTCACATCTAGACATGTGAAATGTATGAACTATGGCAAAAAAGTGAAAAAAAAATTGGTTTGATTTTTTCGTACTTTTCAGATTTTCTTAGTTTTCATTTAAGGTCCGTGGTCAGGAAAAAAGACAGATTTTTGAAAAATTTCAAAATCTGTCAATTATTGTCCAAATTATTTTTATTTCACATCTAGACATGTGAAATGTATGAACTATGGCAAAAAAAGTGAAAAAGAAAATTGGTCTGATTTTTTCGTACTTTTCAGATTTTTTTAATTTCCGCAGTCAGGATGAAAGAAAGTTTTTTTTTTACAAATTTCAAAATCTGTAAATTATTGTCCAAATTATTTTTATTTCACATCTAGACATGTGAAATGTATGAACTATGGCAAAAAATTTGAAAAAAAATTGGTTTGATTTTTTCGTACTTTTCAGATTTTCTTAGTTTTCATTTAAGGTCCGTGGTCAGGAAAAAAGACAGATTTTTGAAAAATTTCAAAATCTGTCAATTATTGTCCAAATTATTTTTATTTCACATCTAGACATGTGAAATGTATGAACTATGGCAAAAAAAGTGAAAAAAAAATTGGTCTGATTTTTTCGTACTTTTCAGATTTTTTTAATTTCCGCAGTCAGGATGAAAGAAATTTTTTTTTTTACAAATTTCAAAATCTGTCAATTATTGTCCAAATTATTTTTATTTCACATCTAGACATGTGAAATGTATGAACTATGGCAAAAAAGTGAAAAAAAAATTGGTTTGATTTTTTCGTACTTTTCAGATTTTCTTAGTTTTCATTTAAGGTCCGTGGTCAGGAAAAAAGACAGATTTTTGAAAAATTTCAAAATCTGTCAATTATTGTCCAAATTATTTTTATTTCACATCTAGACATGTGAAATGTATGAACTATGGCAAAAAAGTGAAAAAAAAATTGGTTTGATTTTTTCGTACTTTTCAGATTTTCTTAGTTTTCATTTAAGGTCCGTGGTCAGGAAAAAAGACAGATTTTTGAAAAATTTCAAAATCTGTCAATTATTGTCCAAATTATTTTTATTTCACATCTAGACATGTGAAATGTATGAACTATGGCAAAAAAGTGAAAAAAAAATTGGTTTGATTTTTTCGTACTTTTCAGATTTTCTTAGTTTTCATTTAAGGTCCGTGGTCAGGAAAAAAGACAGATTTTTGAAAAATTTCAAAATCTGTCAATTATTGTCCAAATTATTTTTATTTCACATCTAGACATGTGAAATGTATGAACTATGGCAAAAAAGTGAAAAAAAAATTGGTTTGATTTTTTCGTACTTTTCAGATTTTCTTAGTTTTCATTTAAGGTCCGTGGTCAGGAAAAAAGACAGATTTTTGAAAAATTTCAAAATCTGTCAATTATTGTCCAAATTATTTTTATTTCACATCTAGACATGTGAAATGTATGAACTATGGCAAAAAAAGTGAAAAAGAAAATTGGTCTGATTTTTTCGTACTTTTCAGATTTTTTTAATTTCCGCAGTCAGGATGAAAGAAATTTTTTTTTTTACAAATTTCAAAATCTGTAAATTATTGTCCAAATTATTTTTATTTCACATCTAGACATGTGAAATGTATGAACTATGGCAAAAAATTTGAAAAAAAATTGGTTTGATTTTTTCGTACTTTTCAGATTTTCTTAGTTTTCATTTAAGGTCCGTGGTCAGGAAAAAAGACAGATTTTTGAAAAATTTCAAAATCTGTCAATTATTGTCCAAATTATTTTTATTTCACATCTAGACATGTGAAATGTATGAACTATGGCAAAAAAAGTGAAAAAAAAATTGGTCTGATTTTTTCGTACTTTTCAGATTTTTTTAATTTTCGTGGTCAGGATGAGAGAAAGTTTTTTTTTTACAAATTTCAAAATCTGTAAATTATTGTCCAAATTATTTTTATTTCACATCTAGACATGTGAAATGTATGAACTATGGCAAAAAATTTGAAAAAAAATTGGTTTGATTTTTTCGTACTTTTCAGATTTTCTTAGTTTTCATTTAAGGTCCGTGGTCAGGAAAAAAGACAGATTTTTGAAAAATTTCAAAATCTGTAAATTATTGTCCAAATTATTTTTATTTCACATCTAGACATGTGAAATGTATGAACTATGGCAAAAAATTTGAAAAAAAATTGGTTTGATTTTTTCGTACTTTTCAGATTTTCTTAGTTTTCATTTAAGGTCCGTGGTCAGGAAAAAAGACAGATTTTTGAAAAATTTCAAGATCTGTCAATTATTGTCCAAATTATTTTTATTTCACATCTAGACATGTGAAATGTATGAACTATGGCAAAAAAGTGAAAAAAAAATTGGTTTGATTTTTTCGTACTTTTCAGATTTTCTTAGTTTTCATTTAAGGTCCGTGGTCAGGAAAAAAGACAGATTTTTGAAAAATTTCAAAATCTGTCAATTATTGTCCAAATTATTTTTATTTCACATCTAGACATGTGAAATGTATGAACTATGGCAAAAAAAGTGAAAAAGAAAATTGGTCTGATTTTTTCGTACTTTTCAGATTTTTTTAATTTCCGCAGTCAGGATGAAAGAAAGTTTTTTTTTTACAAATTTCAAAATCTGTAAATTATTGTCCAAATTATTTTTATTTCACATCTAGACATGTGAAATGTATGAACTATGGCAAAAAATTTGAAAAAAAATTGGTTTGATTTTTTCGTACTTTTCAGATTTTCTTAGTTTTCATTTAAGGTCCGTGGTCAGGAAAAAAGACAGATTTTTGAAAAATTTCAAAATCTGTCAATTATTGTCCAAATTATTTTTATTTCACATCTAGACATGTGAAATGTATGAACTATGGCAAAAAAAGTGAAAAAAAAATTGGTCTGATTTTTTCGTACTTTTCAGATTTTTTTAATTTCCGCAGTCAGGATGAAAGAAATTTTTTTTTTTACAAATTTCAAAATCTGTCAATTATTGTCCAAATTATTTTTATTTCACATCTAGACATGTGAAATGTATGAACTATGGCAAAAAAGTGAAAAAAAAATTGGTTTGATTTTTTCGTACTTTTCAGATTTTCTTAGTTTTCATTTAAGGTCCGTGGTCAGGAAAAAAGACAGATTTTTGAAAAATTTCAAAATCTGTCAATTATTGTCCAAATTATTTTTATTTCACATCTAGACATGTGAAATGTATGAACTATGGCAAAAAAGTGAAAAAAAAATTGGTTTGATTTTTTCGTACTTTTCAGATTTTCTTAGTTTTCATTTAAGGTCCGTGGTCAGGAAAAAAGACAGATTTTTGAAAAATTTCAAAATCTGTCAATTATTGTCCAAATTATTTTTATTTCACATCTAGACATGTGAAATGTATGAACTATGGCAAAAAAGTGAAAAAAAAATTGGTTTGATTTTTTCGTACTTTTCAGATTTTCTTAGTTTTCATTTAAGGTCCGTGGTCAGGAAAAAAGACAGATTTTTGAAAAATTTCAAAATCTGTCAATTATTGTCCAAATTATTTTTATTTCACATCTAGACATGTGAAATGTATGAACTATGGCAAAAAAAGTGAAAAAGAAAATTGGTCTGATTTTTTCGTACTTTTCAGATTTTTTTAATTTCCGCAGTCAGGATGAAAGAAAGTTTTTTTTTTACAAATTTCAAAATCTGTAAATTATTGTCCAAATTATTTTTATTTCACATCTAGACATGTGAAATGTATGAACTATGGCAAAAAATTTGAAAAAAAATTGGTTTGATTTTTTCGTACTTTTCAGATTTTCTTAGTTTTCATTTAAGGTCCGTGGTCAGGAAAAAAGACAGATTTTTGAAAAATTTCAAAATCTGTCAATTATTGTCCAAATTATTTTTATTTCACATCTAGACATGTGAAATGTATGAACTATGGCAAAAAAAGTGAAAAAAAAATTGGTCTGATTTTTTCGTACTTTTCAGATTTTTTTAATTTCCGCAGTCAGGATGAAAGAAATTTTTTTTTTTACAAATTTCAAAATCTGTCAATTATTGTCCAAATTATTTTTATTTCACATCTAGACATGTGAAATGTATGAACTATGGCAAAAAAGTGAAAAAAAAATTGGTTTGATTTTTTCGTACTTTTCAGATTTTCTTAGTTTTCATTTAAGGTCCGTGGTCAGGAAAAAAGACAGATTTTTGAAAAATTTCAAAATCTGTCAATTATTGTCCAAATTATTTTTATTTCACATCTAGACATGTGAAATGTATGAACTATGGCAAAAAAGTGAAAAAAAAATTGGTTTGATTTTTTCGTACTTTTCAGATTTTCTTAGTTTTCATTTAAGGTCCGTGGTCAGGAAAAAAGACAGATTTTTGAAAAATTTCAAAATCTGTCAATTATTGTCCAAATTATTTTTATTTCACATCTAGACATGTGAAATGTATGAACTATGGCAAAAAAGTGAAAAAAAAATTGGTTTGATTTTTTCGTACTTTTCAGATTTTCTTAGTTTTCATTTAAGGTCCGTGGTCAGGAAAAAAGACAGATTTTTGAAAAATTTCAAAATCTGTCAATTATTGTCCAAATTATTTTTATTTCACATCTAGACATGTGAAATGTATGAACTATGGCAAAAAAGTGAAAAAAAAATTGGTTTGATTTTTTCGTACTTTTCAGATTTTCTTAGTTTTCATTTAAGGTCCGTGGTCAGGAAAAAAGACAGATTTTTGAAAAATTTCAAAATCTGTCAATTATTGTCCAAATTATTTTTATTTCACATCTAGACATGTGAAATGTATGAACTATGGCAAAAAAAGTGAAAAAGAAAATTGGTCTGATTTTTTCGTACTTTTCAGATTTTTTTAATTTCCGCAGTCAGGATGAAAGAAAGTTTTTTTTTTACAAATTTCAAAATCTGTAAATTATTGTCCAAATTATTTTTATTTCACATCTAGACATGTGAAATGTATGAACTATGGCAAAAAATTTGAAAAAAAATTGGTTTGATTTTTTCGTACTTTTCAGATTTTCTTAGTTTTCATTTAAGGTCCGTGGTCAGGAAAAAAGACAGATTTTTGAAAAATTTCAAAATCTGTCAATTATTGTCCAAATTATTTTTATTTCACATCTAGACATGTGAAATGTATGAACTATGGCAAAAAAAGTGAAAAAAAAATTGGTCTGATTTTTTCGTACTTTTCAGATTTTTTTAATTTCCGCAGTCAGGATGAAAGAAATTTTTTTTTTTACAAATTTCAAAATCTGTCAATTATTGTCCAAATTATTTTTATTTCACATCTAGACATGTGAAATGTATGAACTATGGCAAAAAAGTGAAAAAAAAATTGGTTTGATTTTTTCGTACTTTTCAGATTTTCTTAGTTTTCATTTAAGGTCCGTGGTCAGGAAAAAAGACAGATTTTTGAAAAATTTCAAAATCTGTCAATTATTGTCCAAATTATTTTTATTTCACATCTAGACATGTGAAATGTATGAACTATGGCAAAAAAGTGAAAAAAAAATTGGTTTGATTTTTTCGTACTTTTCAGATTTTCTTAGTTTTCATTTAAGGTCCGTGGTCAGGAAAAAAGACAGATTTTTGAAAAATTTCAAAATCTGTCAATTATTGTCCAAATTATTTTTATTTCACATCTAGACATGTGAAATGTATGAACTATGGCAAAAAAGTGAAAAAAAAATTGGTTTGATTTTTTCGTACTTTTCAGATTTTCTTAGTTTTCATTTAAGGTCCGTGGTCAGGAAAAAAGACAGATTTTTGAAAAATTTCAAAATCTGTCAATTATTGTCCAAATTATTTTTATTTCACATCTAGACATGTGAAATGTATGAACTATGGCAAAAAAAGTGAAAAAAAAAATTGGTCTGATTTTTTCGTACTTTTCAGATTTTTTTAATTTTCGTGGTCAGGATGAGAGAAAGTTTTTTTTTTACAAATTTCAAAATCTGTAAATTATTGTCCAAATTATTTTTATTTCACATCTAGACATGTGAAATGTATGAACTATGGCAAAAAATTTGAAAAAAAATTGGTTTGATTTTTTCGTACTTTTCAGATTTTCTTAGTTTTCATTTAAGGTCCGTGGTCAGGAAAAAAGACAGATTTTTGAAAAATTTCAAGATCTGTCAATTATTGTCCAAATTATTTTTATTTCACATCTAGACATGTGAAATGTATGAACTATGGCAAAAAAGTGAAAAAAAAATTGGTTTGATTTTTTCGTACTTTTCAGATTTTCTTAGTTTTCATTTAAGGTCCGTGGTCAGGAAAAAAGACAGATTTTTGAAAAATTTCAAAATCTGTCAATTATTGTCCAAATTATTTTTATTTCACATCTAGACATGTGAAATGTATGAACTATGGCAAAAAAGTGAAAAAAAAATTGGTTTGATTT
Organism: Alosa sapidissima; assembly: GCF_018492685.1. Lineage (NCBI taxonomy): Eukaryota > Metazoa > Chordata > Actinopteri > Clupeiformes > Clupeidae > Alosa > Alosa sapidissima. The sequence continues at coordinate 35,049,976 of NC_055972.1, forward strand.
TTTCGTACTTTTCAGATTTTCTTAGTTTTCATTTAAGGTCCGTGGTCAGGAAAAAAGACAGATTTTTGAAAAATTTCAAAATCTGTCAATTATTGTCCAAATTATTTTTATTTCACATCTAGACATGTGAAATGTATGAACTATGGCAAAAAAGTGAAAAAAAAATTGGTTTGATTTTTTCGTACTTTTCAGATTTTCTTAGTTTTCATTTAAGGTCCGTGGTCAGGAAAAAAGACAGATTTTTGAAAAATTTCAAAATCTGTCAATTATTGTCCAAATTATTTTTATTTCACATCTAGACATGTGAAATGTATGAACTATGGCAAAAAAAGTGAAAAAAAAATTGGTCTGATTTTTTCGTACTTTTCAGATTTTTTTAATTTTCGTGGTCAGGATGAGAGAAAGTTTTTTTTTTACAAATTTCAAAATCTGTAAATTATTGTCCAAATTATTTTTATTTCACATCTAGACATGTGAAATGTATGAACTATGGCAAAAAATTTGAAAAAAAATTGGTTTGATTTTTTCGTACTTTTCAGATTTTCTTAGTTTTCATTTAAGGTCCGTGGTCAGGAAAAAAGACAGATTTTTGAAAAATTTCAAAATCTGTCAATTATTGTCCAAATTATTTTTATTTCACATCTAGACATGTGAAATGTATGAACTATGGCAAAAAAAGTGAAAAAAAAATTGGTCTGATTTTTTCGTACTTTTCAGATTTTTTTAATTTTCGTGGTCAGGATGAGAGAAAGTTTTTTTTTTACAAATTTCAAAATCTGTAAATTATTGTCCAAATTATTTTTATTTCACATCTAGACATGTGAAATGTATGAACTATGGCAAAAAATTTGAAAAAAAATTGGTTTGATTTTTTCGTACTTTTCAGATTTTCTTAGTTTTCATTTAAGGTCCGTGGTCAGGAAAAAAGACAGATTTTTGAAAAATTTCAAAATCTGTCAATTATTGTCCAAATTATTTTTATTTCACATCTAGACATGTGAAATGTATGAACTATGGCAAAAAAAGTGAAAAAAAAATTGGTCTGATTTTTTCGTACTTTTCAGATTTTTTTAATTTTCGTGGTCAGGATGAGAGAAAGTTTTTTTTTTACAAATTTCAAAATCTGTAAATTATTGTCCAAATTATTTTTATTTCACATCTAGACATGTGAAATGTATGAACTATGGCAAAAAATTTGAAAAAAAATTGGTTTGATTTTTTCGTACTTTTCAGATTTTCTTAGTTTTCATTTAAGGTCCGTGGTCAGGAAAAAAGACAGATTTTTGAAAAATTTCAAGATCTGTCAATTATTGTCCAAATTATTTTTATTTCACATCTAGACATGTGAAATGTATGAACTATGGCAAAAAAGTGAAAAAAAAATTGGTTTGATTTTTTCGTACTTTTCAGATTTTCTTAGTTTTCATTTAAGGTCCGTGGTCAGGAAAAAAGACAGATTTTTGAAAAATTTCAAAATCTGTCAATTATTGTCAAAATTATTTTTATTTCACATCTAGACATGTGAAATGTATGAACTATGGCAAAAAAAGTGAAAAAAAAATTGGTCTGATTTTTTCGTACTTTTCAGATTTTTTTAATTTTCGTGGTCAGGATGAGAGAAAGTTTTTTTTTTACAAATTTCAAAATCTGTAAATTTTTGTCCAAATTATTTTTATTTCACATCTAGACATGTGAAATGTATGAACTATGGCAAAAAATTTGAAAAAAAATTGGTTTGATTTTTTCGTACTTTTCAGATTTTCTTAGTTTTCATTTAAGGTCCGTGGTCAGGAAAAAAGACAGATTTTTGAAAAATTTCAAGATCTGTCAATTATTGTCCAAATTATTTTTATTTCACATCTAGACATGTGAAATGTATGAACTATGGCAAAAAAGTGAAAAAAAAATTGGTTTGATTTTTTCGTACTTTTCAGATTTTCTTAGTTTTCATTTAAGGTCCGTGGTCAGGAAAAAAGACAGATTTTTGAAAAATTTCAAAATCTGTCAATTATTGTCAAAATTATTTTTATTTCACATCTAGACATGTGAAATGTATGAACTATGGCAAAAAAAGTGAAAAAAAAATTGGTCTGATTTTTTCGTACTTTTCAGATTTTTTTAATTTTCGTGGTCAGGATGAGAGAAAGTTTTTTTTTTACAAATTTCAAAATCTGTAAATTTTTGTCCAAATTATTTTTATTTCACATCTAGACATGTGAAATGTATGAACTATGGCAAAAAATTTGAAAAAAAATTGGTTTGATTTTTTCGTACTTTTCAGATTTTCTTAGTTTTCATTTAAGGTCCGTGGTCAGGAAAAAAGACAGATTTTTGAAAAATTTCAAGATCTGTCAATTATTGTCCAAATTATTTTTATTTCACATCTAGACATGTGAAATGTATGAACTATGGCAAAAATGACAAAAAAATTGGTTTGATTTTTTCGTACTTTTCAGATTTTCTTAGTTTTCATTTAAGGTCCGTGGTCAGGAAAAAAGACAGATTTTTGAAAAATTTCAAAATCTGTCAATTATTGTCCAAATTATTTTTATTTCACATCTAGACATGTGAAATGTATGAACTATGGCAAAAAAGTGAAAAAAAAATTGGTTTGATTTTTTCGTACTTTTCAGATTTTCTTAGTTTTCATTTAAGGTCCGTGGTCAGGAAAAAAGACAGATTTTTGAAAAATTTCAAAATCTGTCAATTATTGTCCAAATTATTTTTATTTCACATCTAGACATGTGAAATGTATGAACTATGGCAAAAAATGTGAAAAAAAATTGGTTTGATTTTTTCGTACTTTTCAGATTTTCTTAGTTTTCATTTAAGGTCCGTGGTCAGGAAAAAAGACAGATTTTTGAAAAATTTCAAGATCTGTCAATTATTGTCCAAATTATTTTTATTTCACATCTAGACATGTGAAATGTATGAACTATGGCAAAAAAGTGAAAAAAAAATTGGTTTGATTTTTTCGTACTTTTCAGATTTTCTTAGTTTTCATTTAAGGTCCGTGGTCAGGAAAAAAGACAGATTTTTGAAAAATTTCAAAATCTGTCAATTATTGTCAAAATTATTTTTATTTCACATCTAGACATGTGAAATGTATGAACTATGGCAAAAAAAGTGAAAAAAAAATTGGTCTGATTTTTTCGTACTTTTCAGATTTTTTTAATTTTCGTGGTCAGGATGAGAGAAAGTTTTTTTTTTACAAATTTCAAAATCTGTAAATTATTGTCCAAATTATTTTTATTTCACATCTAGACATGTGAAATGTATGAACTATGGCAAAAAATTTGAAAAAAAATTGGTTTGATTTTTTCGTACTTTTCAGATTTTCTTAGTTTTCATTTAAGGTCCGTGGTCAGGAAAAAAGACAGATTTTTGAAAAATTTCAAGATCTGTCAATTATTGTCCAAATTATTTTTATTTCACATCTAGACATGTGAAATGTATGAACTATGGCAAAAAAGTGAAAAAAAAATTGGTTTGATTTTTTCGTACTTTTCAGATTTTCTTAGTTTTCATTTAAGGTCCGTGGTCAGGAAAAAAGACAGATTTTTGAAAAATTTCAAAATCTGTCAATTATTGTCCAAATTATTTTTATTTCACATCTAGACATGTGAAATGTATGAACTATGGCAAAAAAGTGAAAAAAAAATTGGTTTGATTTTTTCGTACTTTTCAGATTTTCTTAGTTTTCATTTAAGGTCCGTGGTCAGGAAAAAAGACAGATTTTTGAAAAATTTCAAAATCTGTCAATTATTGTCCAAATTATTTTTATTTCACATCTAGACATGTGAAATGTATGAACTATGGCAAAAAAGTGAAAAAAAAATTGGTTTGATTTTTTCGTACTTTTCAGATTTTCTTAGTTTTCATTTAAGGTCCGTGGTCAGGAAAAAAGACAGATTTTTGAAAAATTTCAAAATCTGTCAATTATTGTCCAAATTATTTTTATTTCACATCTAGACATGTGAAATGTATGAACTATGGCAAAAAAAGTGAAAAAAAAATTGGTCTGATTTTTTCGTACTTTTCAGATTTTTTTAATTTTCGTGGTCAGGATGAGAGAAAGTTTTTTTTTTACAAATTTCAAAATCTGTAAATTATTGTCCAAATTATTTTTATTTCACATCTAGACATGTGAAATGTATGAACTATGGCAAAAAATTTGAAAAAAAATTGGTTTGATTTTTTCGTACTTTTCAGATTTTCTTAGTTTTCATTTAAGGTCCGTGGTCAGGAAAAAAGACAGATTTTTGAAAAATTTCAAGATCTGTCAATTATTGTCCAAATTATTTTTATTTCACATCTAGACATGTGAAATGTATGAACTATGGCAAAAAAGTGAAAAAAAAATTGGTTTGATTTTTTCGTACTTTTCAGATTTTCTTAGTTTTCATTTAAGGTCCGTGGTCAGGAAAAAAGACAGATTTTTGAAAAATTTCAAAATCTGTCAATTATTGTCAAAATTATTTTTATTTCACATCTAGACATGTGAAATGTATGAACTATGGCAAAAAAAGTGAAAAAAAAATTGGTCTGATTTTTTCGTACTTTTCAGATTTTTTTAATTTTCGTGGTCAGGATGAGAGAAAGTTTTTTTTTTACAAATTTCAAAATCTGTAAATTTTTGTCCAAATTATTTTTATTTCACATCTAGACATGTGAAATGTATGAACTATGGCAAAAAATTTGAAAAAAAATTGGTTTGATTTTTTCGTACTTTTCAGATTTTCTTAGTTTTCATTTAAGGTCCGTGGTCAGGAAAAAAGACAGATTTTTGAAAAATTTCAAGATCTGTCAATTATTGTCCAAATTATTTTTATTTCACATCTAGACATGTGAAATGTATGAACTATGGCAAAAATGACAAAAAAATTGGTTTGATTTTTTCGTACTTTTCAGATTTTCTTAGTTTTCATTTAAGGTCCGTGGTCAGGAAAAAAGACAGATTTTTGAAAAATTTCAAAATCTGTCAATTATTGTCCAAATTATTTTTATTTCACATCTAGACATGTGAAATGTATGAACTATGGCAAAAAAGTGAAAAAAAAATTGGTTTGATTTTTTCGTACTTTTCAGATTTTCTTAGTTTTCATTTAAGGTCCGTGGTCAGGAAAAAAGACAGATTTTTGAAAAATTTCAAAATCTGTCAATTATTGTCCAAATTATTTTTATTTCACATCTAGACATGTGAAATGTATGAACTATGGCAAAAAATTTGAAAAAAAATTGGTTTGATTTTTTCGTACTTTTCAGATTTTCTTAGTTTTCATTTAAGGTCCGTGGTCAGGAAAAAAGACAGATTTTTGAAAAATTTCAAGATCTGTCAATTATTGTCCAAATTATTTTTATTTCACATCTAGACATGTGAAATGTATGAACTATGGCAAAAAAGTGAAAAAAAAATTGGTTTGATTTTTTCGTACTTTTCAGATTTTCTTAGTTTTCATTTAAGGTCCGTGGTCAGGAAAAAAGACAGATTTTTGAAAAATTTCAAAATCTGTCAATTATTGTCAAAATTATTTTTATTTCACATCTAGACATGTGAAATGTATGAACTATGGCAAAGAAAGTGAAAAAAAAATTGGTCTGATTTTTTCGTACTTTTCAGATTTTTTTAATTTCCGCAGTCAGGATGAAAGAAAGTTTTTTTTTTACAAATTTCAAAATCTGTAAATTTTTGTCCAAATTATTTTTATTTCACATCTAGACATGTGAAATGTATGAACTATGGCAAAAAATTTGAAAAAAAATTGGTTTGATTTTTTCGTACTTTTCAGATTTTCTTAGTTTTCATTTAAGGTCCGTGGTCAGGAAAAAAGACAGATTTTTTAAAAATTTCAAAATCTGTCAATTATTGTCCAAATTATTTTTATTTCACATCTAGACATGTGAAATGTATGAACTATGGCAAAAATGACAAAAAAATTGGTTTGATTTTTTCGTACTTTTCAGATTTTCTTAGTTTTCATTTAAGGTCCGTGGTCAGGAAAAAAGACAGATTTTTGAAAAATTTCAAAATCTGTCAATTATTGTCCAAATTATTTTTATTTCACATCTAGACATGTGAAATGTATGAACTATGGCAAAAAAAGTGAAAAAAAAATTGGTCTGATTTTTTCGTACTTTTCAGATTTTTTTAATTTTCGTGGTCAGGATGAGAGAAAGTTTTTTTTTTACAAATTTCAAAATCTGTAAATTATTGTCCAAATTATTTTTATTTCACATCTAGACATGTGAAATGTATGAACTATGGCAAAAAATTTGAAAAAAAATTGGTTTGATTTTTTCGTACTTTTCAGATTTTCTTAGTTTTCATTTAAGGTCCGTGGTCAGGAAAAAAGACAGATTTTTGAAAAATTTCAAGATCTGTCAATTATTGTCCAAATTATTTTTATTTCACATCTAGACATGTGAAATGTATGAACTATGGCAAAAAAGTGAAAAAAAAATTGGTTTGATTTTTTCGTACTTTTCAGATTTTCTTAGTTTTCATTTAAGGTCCGTGGTCAGGAAAAAAGACAGATTTTTGAAAAATTTCAAAATCTGTCAATTATTGTCCAAATTATTTTTATTTCACATCTAGACATGTGAAATGTATGAACTATGGCAAAAAAGTGAAAAAAAAATTGGTTTGATTTTTTCGTACTTTTCAGATTTTCTTAGTTTTCATTTAAGGTCCGTGGTCAGGAAAAAAGACAGATTTTTGAAAAATTTCAAAATCTGTCAATTATTGTCCAAATTATTTTTATTTCACATCTAGACATGTGAAATGTATGAACTATGGCAAAAAAGTGAAAAAAAAATTGGTTTGATTTTTTCGTACTTTTCAGATTTTCTTAGTTTTCATTTAAGGTCCGTGGTCAGGAAAAAAGACAGATTTTTGAAAAATTTCAAAATCTGTCAATTATTGTCCAAATTATTTTTATTTCACATCTAGACATGTGAAATGTATGAACTATGGCAAAAAAAGTGAAAAAAAAATTGGTCTGATTTTTTCGTACTTTTCAGATTTTTTTAATTTTCGTGGTCAGGATGAGAGAAAGTTTTTTTTTTACAAATTTCAAAATCTGTAAATTATTGTCCAAATTATTTTTATTTCACATCTAGACATGTGAAATGTATGAACTATGGCAAAAAATTTGAAAAAAAATTGGTTTGATTTTTTCGTACTTTTCAGATTTTCTTAGTTTTCATTTAAGGTCCGTGGTCAGGAAAAAAGACAGATTTTTGAAAAATTTCAAGATCTGTCAATTATTGTCCAAATTATTTTTATTTCACATCTAGACATGTGAAATGTATGAACTATGGCAAAAAAGTGAAAAAAAAATTGGTTTGATTTTTTCGTACTTTTCAGATTTTCTTAGTTTTCATTTAAGGTCCGTGGTCAGGAAAAAAGACAGATTTTTGAAAAATTTCAAAATCTGTCAATTATTGTCAAAATTATTTTTATTTCACATCTAGACATGTGAAATGTATGAACTATGGCAAAGAAAGTGAAAAAAAAATTGGTCTGATTTTTTCGTACTTTTCAGATTTTTTTAATTTCCGCAGTCAGGATGAAAGAAAGTTTTTTTTTTACAAATTTCAAAATCTGTAAATTTTTGTCCAAATTATTTTTATTTCACATCTAGACATGTGAAATGTATGAACTATGGCAAAAAATTTGAAAAAAAATTGGTTTGATTTTTTCGTACTTTTCAGATTTTCTTAGTTTTCATTTAAGGTCCGTGGTCAGGAAAAAAGACAGATTTTTGAAAAATTTCAAAATCTGTCAATTATTGTCCAAATTATTTTTATTTCACATCTAGACATGTGAAATGTATGAACTATGGCAAAAATGACAAAAAAATTGGTTTGATTTTTTCGTACTTTTCAGATTTTCTTAGTTTTCATTTAAGGTCCGTGGTCAGGAAAAAAGACAGATTTTTGAAAAATTTCAAAATCTGTCAATTATTGTCCAAATTATTTTTATTTCACATCTAGACATGTGAAATGTATGAACTATGGCAAAAAAGTGAAAAAAAAATTGGTTTGATTTTTTCGTACTTTTCAGATTTTCTTAGTTTTCATTTAAGGTCCGTGGTCAGGAAAAAAGACAGATTTTTGAAAAATTTCAAAATCTGTCAATTATTGTCCAAATTATTTTTATTTCACATCTAGACATGTGAAATGTATGAACTATGGCAAAAAAAGTGAAAAAAAAATTGGTCTGATTTTTTCGTACTTTTCAGATTTTTTTAATTTTCGTGGTCAGGATGAGAGAAAGTTTTTTTTTTACAAATTTCAAAATCTGTAAATTATTGTCCAAATTATTTTTATTTCACATCTAGACATGTGAAATGTATGAACTATGGCAAAAAATTTGAAAAAAAATTGGTTTGATTTTTTCGTACTTTTCAGATTTTCTTAGTTTTCATTTAAGGTCCGTGGTCAGGAAAAAAGACAGATTTTTGAAAAATTTCAAGATCTGTCAATTTTTGTCAAAATTATTTTTATTTCACATCTAGACATGTGAAATGTATGAACTATGGCAAAAAAAGTGAAAAAAAAATTGGTCTGATTTTTTCGTACTTTTCAGATTTTTTTAATTTTCGTGGTCAGGATGAGAGAAAGTTTTTTTTTTACAAATTTCAAAATCTGTAAATTATTGTCCAAATTATTTTTATTTCACATCTAGACATGTGAAATGTATGAACTATGGCAAAAAATTTGAAAAGAAATTGGTTTGATTTTTTCGTACTTTTCAGATTTTCTTAGTTTTCATTTAAGGTCCGTGGTCAGGAAAAAAGACAGATTTTTGAAAAATTTCAAGATCTGTCAATTATTGTCCAAATTATTTTTATTTCACATCTAGACATGTGAAATGTATGAACTATGGCAAAAAAGTGAAAAAAAAATTGGTTTGATTTTTTCGTACTTTTCAGATTTTCTTAGTTTTCATTTAAGGTCCGTGGTCAGGAAAAAAGACAGATTTTTGAAAAATTTCAAGATCTGTCAATTATTGTCCAAATTATTTTTATTTCACATCTAGACATGTGAAATGTATGAACTATGGCAAAAAAGTGAAAAAAAAATTGGTTTGATTTTTTCGTACTTTTCAGATTTTCTTAGTTTTCATTTAAGGTCCGTGGTCAGGAAAAAAGACAGATTTTTGAAAAATTTCAAAATCTGTCAATTTTTGTCAAAATTATTTTTATTTCACATCTAGACATGTGAAATGTATGAACTATGGCAAAAAAGTGAAAAAAAAATTGGTTTGATTTTTTCGTACTTTTCAGATTTTCTTAGTTTTCATTTAAGGTCCGTGGTCAGGAAGAAAGACAGATTTTTGAAAAATTTCAAAATCTGTCAATTATTGTCAAAATTATTTTTATTTCACATCTAGACATGTGAAATGTATGAACTATGGCAAAAAAGTGAAAAAAAAATTGGTTTGATTTTTTCGTACTTTTCAGATTTTCTTAGTTTTCATTTAAGGTCCGTGGTCAGGAAAAAAGACAGATTTTTGAAAAATTTCAAAATCTGTCAATTATTGTCCAAATTATTTTTATTTCACATCTAGACATGTGAAATGTATGAACTATGGCAAAAAAGTGAAAAAAAAATTGGTTTGATTTTTTCGTACTTTTCAGATTTTCTTAGTTTTCATTTAAGGTCCGTGGTCAGGAAAAAAGACAGATTTTTGAAAAATTTCAAAATCTGTCAATTATTGTCCAAATTATTTTTATTTCACATCTAGACATGTGAAATGTATGAACTATGGCAAAAAAGTGAAAAAAAAATTGGTTTGATTTTTTCGTACTTTTCAGATTTTCTTAGTTTTCATTTAAGGTCCGTGGTCAGGAAAAAAGACAGATTTTTGAAAAATTTCAAAATCTGTCAATTATTGTCCAAATTATTTTTATTTCACATCTAGACATGTGAAATGTATGAACTATGGCAAAAAAGTGAAAAAAAAATTGGTTTGATTTTTTCGTACTTTTCAGATTTTCTTAGTTTTCATTTAAGGTCCGTGGTCAGGAAAAAAGACAGATTTTTGAAAAATTTCAAAATCTGTCAATTATTGTCCAAATTATTTTTATTTCACATCTAGACATGTGAAATGTATGAACTATGGCAAAAAAGTGAAAAAAAAATTGGTTTGATTTTTTCGTACTTTTCAGATTTTCTTAGTTTTCATTTAAGGTCCGTGGTCAGGAAAAAAGACAGATTTTTGAAAAATTTCAAAATCTGTCAATTATTGTCCAAATTATTTTTATTTCACATCTAGACATGTGAAATGTATGAACTATGGCAAAAAAGTGAAAAAAAAATTGGTTTGATTTTTTCGTACTTTTCAGATTTTCTTAGTTTTCATTTAAGGTCCGTGGTCAGGAAAAAAGACAGATTTTTGAAAAATTTCAAAATCTGTCAATTATTGTCCAAATTATTTTTATTTCACATCTAGACATGTGAAATGTATGAACTATGGCAAAAAAAGTGAAAAAAAAATTGGTCTGATTTTTTCGTACTTTTCAGATTTTTTTAATTTTCGTGGTCAGGATGAGAGAAAGTTTTTTTTTTACAAATTTCAAAATCTGTAAATTATTGTCCAAATTATTTTTATTTCACATCTAGACATGTGAAATGTATGAACTATGGCAAAAAATTTGAAAAAAAATTGGTTTGATTTTTTCGTACTTTTCAGATTTTCTTAGTTTTCATTTAAGGTCCGTGGTCAGGAAAAAAGACAGATTTTTGAAAAATTTCAAAATCTGTCAATTATTGTCCAAATTATTTTTATTTCACATCTAGACATGTGAAATGTATGAACTATGGCAAAAATGACAAAAAAATTGGTTTGATTTTTTCGTACTTTTCAGATTTTCTTAGTTTTCATTTAAGGTCCGTGGTCAGGAAAAAAGACAGATTTTTGAAAAATTTCAAAATCTGTCAATTATTGTCCAAATTATTTTTATTTCACATCTAGACATGTGAAATGTATGAACTATGGCAAAAAAGTGAAAAAAAAATTGGTTTGATTTTTTCGTACTTTTCAGATTTTCTTAGTTTTCATTTAAGGTCCGTGGTCAGGAAAAAAGACAGATTTTTGAAAAATTTCAAAATCTGTCAATTATTGTCCAAATTATTTTTATTTCACATCTAGACATGTGAAATGTATGAACTATGGCAAAAAAAGTGAAAAAAAAATTGGTCTGATTTTTTCGTACTTTTCAGATTTTTTTAATTTTCGTGGTCAGGATGAGAGAAAGTTTTTTTTTTACAAATTTCAAAATCTGTAAATTATTGTCCAAATTATTTTTATTTCACATCTAGACATGTGAAATGTATGAACTATGGCAAAAAATTTGAAAAAAAATTGGTTTGATTTTTTCGTACTTTTCAGATTTTCTTAGTTTTCATTTAAGGTCCGTGGTCAGGAAAAAAGACAGATTTTTGAAAAATTTCAAGATCTGTCAATTATTGTCCAAATTATTTTTATTTCACATCTAGACATGTGAAATGTATGAACTATGGCAAAAAAGTGAAAAAAAAATTGGTTTGATTTTTTCGTACTTTTCAGATTTTCTTAGTTTTCATTTAAGGTCCGTGGTCAGGAAAAAAGACAGATTTTTGAAAAATTTCAAAATCTGTCAATTATTGTCCAAATTATTTTTATTTCACATCTAGACATGTGAAATGTATGAACTATGGCAAAAAAAGTGAAAAAAAAATTGGTCTGATTTTTTCGTACTTTTCAGATTTTTTTAATTTTCGTGGTCAGGATGAGAGAAAGTTTTTTTTTTACAAATTTCAAAATCTGTAAATTATTGTCCAAATTATTTTTATTTCACATCTAGACATGTGAAATGTATGAACTATGGCAAAAAATTTGAAAAAAAATTGGTTTGATTTTTTCGTACTTTTCAGATTTTCTTAGTTTTCATTTAAGGTCCGTGGTCAGGAAAAAAGACAGATTTTTGAAAAATTTCAAGATCTGTCAATTATTGTCCAAATTATTTTTATTTCACATCTAGACATGTGAAATGTATGAACTATGGCAAAAAAGTGAAAAAAAAATTGGTTTGATTTTTTCGTACTTTTCAGATTTTCTTAGTTTTCATTTAAGGTCCGTGGTCAGGAAAAAAGACAGATTTTTGAAAAATTTCAAAATCTGTCAATTATTGTCAAAATTATTTTTATTTCACATCTAGACATGTGAAATGTATGAACTATGGCAAAAAAAGTGAAAAAAAAATTGGTCTGATTTTTTCGTACTTTTCAGATTTTTTTAATTTTCGTGGTCAGGATGAGAGAAAGTTTTTTTTTTACAAATTTCAAAATCTGTAAATTTTTGTCCAAATTATTTTTATTTCACATCTAGACATGTGAAATGTATGAACTATGGCAAAAAATTTGAAAAAAAATTGGTTTGATTTTTTCGTACTTTTCAGATTTTCTTAGTTTTCATTTAAGGTCCGTGGTCAGGAAAAAAGACAGATTTTTGAAAAATTTCAAAATCTGTCAATTATTGTCCAAATTATTTTTATTTCACATCTAGACATGTGAAATGTATGAACTATGGCAAAAATGACAAAAAAATTGGTTTGATTTTTTCGTACTTTTCAGATTTTCTTAGTTTTCATTTAAGGTCCGTGGTCAGGAAAAAAGACAGATTTTTGAAAAATTTCAAAATCTGTCAATTATTGTCCAAATTATTTTTATTTCACATCTAGACATGTGAAATGTATGAACTATGGCAAAAAAGTGAAAAAAAAATTGGTTTGATTTTTTCGTACTTTTCAGATTTTCTTAGTTTTCATTTAAGGTCCGTGGTCAGGAAAAAAGACAGATTTTTGAAAAATTTCAAAATCTGTCAATTATTGTCCAAATTATTTTTATTTCACATCTAGACATGTGAAATGTATGAACTATGGCAAAAAAAGTGAAAAAAAAATTGGTCTGATTTTTTCGTACTTTTCAGATTTTTTTAATTTTCGTGGTCAGGATGAGAGAAAGTTTTTTTTTTACAAATTTCAAAATCTGTAAATTATTGTCCAAATTATTTTTATTTCACATCTAGACATGTGAAATGTATGAACTATGGCAAAAAATTTGAAAAAAAATTGGTTTGATTTTTTCGTACTTTTCAGATTTTCTTAGTTTTCATTTAAGGTCCGTGGTCAGGAAAAAAGACAGATTTTTGAAAAATTTCAAGATCTGTCAATTTTTGTCAAAATTATTTTTATTTCACATCTAGACATGTGAAATGTATGAACTATGGCAAAAAAAGTGAAAAAAAAATTGGTCTGATTTTTTCGTACTTTTCAGATTTTTTTAATTTTCGTGGTCAGGATGAGAGAAAGTTTTTTTTTTACAAATTTCAAAATCTGTAAATTATTGTCCAAATTATTTTTATTTCACATCTAGACATGTGAAATGTATGAACTATGGCAAAAAATTTGAAAAAAAATTGGTTTGATTTTTTCGTACTTTTCAGATTTTCTTAGTTTTCATTTAAGGTCCGTGGTCAGGAAAAAAGACAGATTTTTGAAAAATTTCAAGATCTGTCAATTTTTGTCAAAATTATTTTTATTTCACATCTAGACATGTGAAATGTATGAACTATGGCAAAAAAAGTGAAAAAAAAATTGGTCTGATTTTTTCGTACTTTTCAGATTTTTTTAATTTTCGTGGTCAGGATGAGAGAAAGTTTTTTTTTTACAAATTTCAAAATCTGTAAATTATTGTCCAAATTATTTTTATTTCACATCTAGACATGTGAAATGTATGAACTATGGCAAAAAATTTGAAAAGAAATTGGTTTGATTTTTTCGTACTTTTCAGATTTTCTTAGTTTTCATTTAAGGTCCGTGGTCAGGAAAAAAGACAGATTTTTGAAAAATTTCAAGATCTGTCAATTATTGTCCAAATTATTTTTATTTCACATCTAGACATGTGAAATGTATGAACTATGGCAAAAAAGTGAAAAAAAAATTGGTTTGATTTTTTCGTACTTTTCAGATTTTCTTAGTTTTCATTTAAGGTCCGTGGTCAGGAAAAAAGACAGATTTTTGAAAAATTTCAAGATCTGTCAATTATTGTCCAAATTATTTTTATTTCACATCTAGACATGTGAAATGTATGAACTATGGCAAAAAAGTGAAAAAAAAATTGGTTTGATTTTTTCGTACTTTTCAGATTTTCTTAGTTTTCATTTAAGGTCCGTGGTCAGGAAAAAAGACAGATTTTTGAAAAATTTCAAAATCTGTCAATTTTTGTCAAAATTATTTTTATTTCACATCTAGACATGTGAAATGTATGAACTATGGCAAAAAAGTGAAAAAAAAATTGGTTTGATTTTTTCGTACTTTTCAGATTTTCTTAGTTTTCATTTAAGGTCCGTGGTCAGGAAGAAAGACAGATTTTTGAAAAATTTCAAAATCTGTCAATTATTGTCAAAATTATTTTTATTTCACATCTAGACATGTGAAATGTATGAACTATGGCAAAAAAGTGAAAAAAAAATTGGTTTGATTTTTTCGTACTTTTCAGATTTTCTTAGTTTTCATTTAAGGTCCGTGGTCAGGAAAAAAGACAGATTTTTGAAAAATTTCAAAATCTGTCAATTATTGTCCAAATTATTTTTATTTCACATCTAGACATGTGAAATGTATGAACTATGGCAAAAAAGTGAAAAAAAAATTGGTTTGATTTTTTCGTACTTTTCAGATTTTCTTAGTTTTCATTTAAGGTCCGTGGTCAGGAAAAAAGACAGATTTTTGAAAAATTTCAAAATCTGTCAATTATTGTCCAAATTATTTTTATTTCACATCTAGACATGTGAAATGTATGAACTATGGCAAAAAAGTGAAAAAAAAATTGGTTTGATTTTTTCGTACTTTTCAGATTTTCTTAGTTTTCATTTAAGGTCCGTGGTCAGGAAAAAAGACAGATTTTTGAAAAATTTCAAAATCTGTCAATTATTGTCCAAATTATTTTTATTTCACATCTAGACATGTGAAATGTATGAACTATGGCAAAAAAGTGAAAAAAAAATTGGTTTGATTTTTTCGTACTTTTCAGATTTTCTTAGTTTTCATTTAAGGTCCGTGGTCAGGAAAAAAGACAGATTTTTGAAAAATTTCAAAATCTGTCAATTATTGTCCAAATTATTTTTATTTCACATCTAGACATGTGAAATGTATGAACTATGGCAAAAAAGTGAAAAAAAAATTGGTTTGATTTTTTCGTACTTTTCAGATTTTCTTAGTTTTCATTTAAGGTCCGTGGTCAGGAAAAAAGACAGATTTTTGAAAAATTTCAAAATCTGTCAATTATTGTCCAAATTATTTTTATTTCACATCTAGACATGTGAAATGTATGAACTATGGCAAAAAAGTGAAAAAAAAATTGGTTTGATTTTTTCGTACTTTTCAGATTTTCTTAGTTTTCATTTAAGGTCCGTGGTCAGGAAAAAAGACAGATTTTTGAAAAATTTCAAAATCTGTCAATTATTGTCCAAATTATTTTTATTTCACATCTAGACATGTGAAATGTATGAACTATGGCAAAAAAAGTGAAAAAAAAATTGGTCTGATTTTTTCGTACTTTTCAGATTTTTTTAATTTTCGTGGTCAGGATGAGAGAAAGTTTTTTTTTTTACAAATTTCAAAATCTGTAAATTATTGTCCAAATTATTTTTATTTCACATCTAGACATGTGAAATGTATGAACTATGGCAAAAAATTTGAAAAAAAATTGGTTTGATTTTTTCGTACTTTTCAGATTTTCTTAGTTTTCATTTAAGGTCCGTGGTCAGGAAAAAAGACAGATTTTTGAAAAATTTCAAAATCTGTCAATTATTGTCCAAATTATTTTTATTTCACATCTAGACATGTGAAATGTATGAACTATGGCAAAAATGACAAAAAAATTGGTTTGATTTTTTCGTACTTTTCAGATTTTCTTAGTTTTCATTTAAGGTCCGTGGTCAGGAAAAAAGACAGATTTTTGAAAAATTTCAAAATCTGTCAATTATTGTCCAAATTATTTTTATTTCACATCTAGACATGTGAAATGTATGAACTATGGCAAAAAAGTGAAAAAAAAATTGGTTTGATTTTTTCGTACTTTTCAGATTTTCTTAGTTTTCATTTAAGGTCCGTGGTCAGGAAAAAAGACAGATTTTTGAAAAATTTCAAAATCTGTCAATTATTGTCCAAATTATTTTTATTTCACATCTAGACATGTGAAATGTATGAACTATGGCAAAAAAAGTGAAAAAAAAATTGGTCTGATTTTTTCGTACTTTTCAGATTTTTTTAATTTTCGTGGTCAGGATGAGAGAAAGTTTTTTTTTTACAAATTTCAAAATCTGTAAATTATTGTCCAAATTATTTTTATTTCACATCTAGACATGTGAAATGTATGAACTATGGCAAAAAATTTGAAAAAAAATTGGTTTGATTTTTTCGTACTTTTCAGATTTTCTTAGTTTTCATTTAAGGTCCGTGGTCAGGAAAAAAGACAGATTTTTGAAAAATTTCAAGATCTGTCAATTATTGTCCAAATTATTTTTATTTCACATCTAGACATGTGAAATGTATGAACTATGGCAAAAAAGTGAAAAAAAAATTGGTTTGATTTTTTCGTACTTTTCAGATTTTCTTAGTTTTCATTTAAGGTCCGTGGTCAGGAAAAAAGACAGATTTTTGAAAAATTTCAAAATCTGTCAATTATTGTCCAAATTATTTTTATTTCACATCTAGACATGTGAAATGTATGAACTATGGCAAAAAAAGTGAAAAAAAAATTGGTCTGATTTTTTCGTACTTTTCAGATTTTTTTAATTTTCGTGGTCAGGATGAGAGAAAGTTTTTTTTTTACAAATTTCAAAATCTGTAAATTATTGTCCAAATTATTTTTATTTCACATCTAGACATGTGAAATGTATGAACTATGGCAAAAAATTTGAAAAAAAATTGGTTTGATTTTTTCGTACTTTTCAGATTTTCTTAGTTTTCATTTAAGGTCCGTGGTCAGGAAAAAAGACAGATTTTTGAAAAATTTCAAGATCTGTCAATTATTGTCCAAATTATTTTTATTTCACATCTAGACATGTGAAATGTATGAACTATGGCAAAAAAGTGAAAAAAAAATTGGTTTGATTTTTTCGTACTTTTCAGATTTTCTTAGTTTTCATTTAAGGTCCGTGGTCAGGAAAAAAGACAGATTTTTGAAAAATTTCAAAATCTGTCAATTATTGTCAAAATTATTTTTATTTCACATCTAGACATGTGAAATGTATGAACTATGGCAAAAAAAGTGAAAAAAAAATTGGTCTGATTTTTTCGTACTTTTCAGATTTTTTTAATTTTCGTGGTCAGGATGAGAGAAAGTTTTTTTTTTACAAATTTCAAAATCTGTAAATTTTTGTCCAAATTATTTTTATTTCACATCTAGACATGTGAAATGTATGAACTATGGCAAAAAATTTGAAAAAAAATTGGTTTGATTTTTTCGTACTTTTCAGATTTTCTTAGTTTTCATTTAAGGTCCGTGGTCAGGAAAAAAGACAGATTTTTGAAAAATTTCAAAATCTGTCAGTTATTGTCCAAATTATTTTTATTTCACATCTAGACATGTGAAATGTATGAACTATGGCAAAAAAGTGAAAAAAAAATTGGTTTGATTTTTTCGTACTTTTCAGATTTTCTTAGTTTTCATTTAAGGTCCGTGGTCAGGAAAAAAGACAGATTTTTGAAAAATTTCAAAATCTGTCAATTATTGTCCAAATTATTTTTATTTCACATCTAGACATGTGAAATGTATGAACTATGGCAAAAAAGTGAAAAAAAAATTGGTTTGATTTTTTCGTACTTTTCAGATTTTCTTAGTTTTCATTTAAGGTCCGTGGTCAGGAAAAAAGACAGATTTTTGAAAAATTTCAAAATCTGTCAATTATTGTCCAAATTATTTTTATTTCACATCTAGACATGTGAAATGTATGAACTATGGCAAAAAAAGTGAAAAAAAAATTGGTCTGATTTTTTCGTACTTTTCAGATTTTTTTAATTTTCGTGGTCAGGATGAGAGAAAGTTTTTTTTTTACAAATTTCAAAATCTGTAAATTATTGTCCAAATTATTTTTATTTCACATCTAGACATGTGAAATGTATGAACTATGGCAAAAAATTTGAAAAAAAATTGGTTTGATTTTTTCGTACTTTTCAGATTTTCTTAGTTTTCATTTAAGGTCCGTGGTCAGGAAAAAAGACAGATTTTTGAAAAATTTCAAGATCTGTCAATTATTGTCCAAATTATTTTTATTTCACATCTAGACATGTGAAATGTATGAACTATGGCAAAAAAAGCGAAAAAAAAATTGGTCTGATTTTTTCGTACTTTTCAGATTTTTTTAATTTTCGTGGTCAGGATGAGAGAAAGTTTTTTTTTTTACAAATTTCAAAATCTGTAAATTATTGTCCAATTGTCCAAATTATTTTTATTTCACATCTAGACATGTGAAATGTATGAACTATGGCAAAAAATTTGAAAAAAAATTGGTTTGATTTTTTCGTACTTTTCAGATTTTCTTAGTTTTCATTTAAGGTCCGTGGTCAGGAAAAAAGACAGATTTTTGAAAAATTTCAAAATCTGTCAATTATTGTCCAAATTATTTTTATTTCACATCTAGACATGTGAAATGTATGAACTATGGCAAAAAAGTGAAAAAAAAATTGGTTTGATTTTTTCGTACTTTTCAGATTTTCTTAGTTTTCATTTAAGGTCCGTGGTCAGGAAAAAAGACAGATTTTTGAAAAATTTCAAGATCTGTCAATTTTTGTCAAAATTATTTTTATTTCACATCTAGACATGTGAAATGTATGAACTATGGCAAAAAAAGTGAAAAAAAAATTGGTCTGATTTTTTCGTACTTTTCAGATTTTTTTAATTTTCGTGGTCAGGATGAGAGAAAGTTTTTTTTTTACAAATTTCAAAATCTGTAAATTATTGTCCAAATTATTTTTATTTCACATCTAGACATGTGAAATGTATGAACTATGGCAAAAAATTTGAAAAGAAATTGGTTTGATTTTTTCGTACTTTTCAGATTTTCTTAGTTTTCATTTAAGGTCCGTGGTCAGGAAAAAAGACAGATTTTTGAAAAATTTCAAGATCTGTCAATTATTGTCCAAATTATTTTTATTTCACATCTAGACATGTGAAATGTATGAACTATGGCAAAAAAGTGAAAAAAAAATTGGTTTGATTTTTTCGTACTTTTCAGATTTTCTTAGTTTTCATTTAAGGTCCGTGGTCAGGAAAAAAGACAGATTTTTGAAAAATTTCAAGATCTGTCAATTATTGTCCAAATTATTTTTATTTCACATCTAGACATGTGAAATGTATGAACTATGGCAAAAAAAGTGAAAAAAAAATTGGTCTGATTTTTTCGTACTTTTCAGATTTTTTTAATTTTCGTGGTCAGGATGAGAGAAAGTTTTTTTTTTACAAATTTCAAAATCTGTAAATTATTGTCCAAATTATTTTTATTTCACATCTAGACATGTGAAATGTATGAACTATGGCAAAAAATTTGAAAAAAAATTGGTTTGATTTTTTCGTACTTTTCAGATTTTCTTAGTTTTCATTTAAGGTCCGTGGTCAGGAAAAAAGACAGATTTTTGAAAAATTTCAAGATCTGTCAATTTTTGTCAAAATTATTTTTATTTCACATCTAGACATGTGAAATGTATGAACTATGGCAAAAAAAGTGAAAAAAAAATTGGTCTGATTTTTTCGTACTTTTCAGATTTTTTTAATTTTCGTGGTCAGGATGAGAGAAAGTTTTTTTTTTACAAATTTCAAAATCTGTAAATTATTGTCCAAATTATTTTTATTTCACATCTAGACATGTGAAATGTATGAACTATGGCAAAAAATTTGAAAAGAAATTGGTTTGATTTTTTCGTACTTTTCAGATTTTCTTAGTTTTCATTTAAGGTCCGTGGTCAGGAAAAAAGACAGATTTTTGAAAAATTTCAAGATCTGTCAATTATTGTCCAAATTATTTTTATTTCACATCTAGACATGTGAAATGTATGAACTATGGCAAAAAAGTGAAAAAAAAATTGGTTTGATTTTTTCGTACTTTTCAGATTTTCTTAGTTTTCATTTAAGGTCCGTGGTCAGGAAAAAAGACAGATTTTTGAAAAATTTCAAGATCTGTCAATTATTGTCCAAATTATTTTTATTTCACATCTAGACATGTGAAATGTATGAACTATGGCAAAAAAGTGAAAAAAAAATTGGTTTGATTTTTTCGTACTTTTCAGATTTTCTTAGTTTTCATTTAAGGTCCGTGGTCAGGAAAAAAGACAGATTTTTGAAAAATTTCAAAATCTGTCAATTTTTGTCAAAATTATTTTTATTTCACATCTAGACATGTGAAATGTATGAACTATGGCAAAAAAGTGAAAAAAAAATTGGTTTGATTTTTTCGTACTTTTCAGATTTTCTTAGTTTTCATTTAAGGTCCGTGGTCAGGAAGAAAGACAGATTTTTGAAAAATTTCAAAATCTGTCAATTATTGTCAAAATTATTTTTATTTCACATCTAGACATGTGAAATGTATGAACTATGGCAAAAAAGTGAAAAAAAAATTGGTTTGATTTTTTCGTACTTTTCAGATTTTCTTAGTTTTCATTTAAGGTCCGTGGTCAGGAAAAAAGACAGATTTTTGAAAAATTTCAAAATCTGTCAATTATTGTCCAAATTATTTTTATTTCACATCTAGACATGTGAAATGTATGAACTATGGCAAAAAAGTGAAAAAAAAATTGGTTTGATTTTTTCGTACTTTTCAGATTTTCTTAGTTTTCATTTAAGGTCCGTGGTCAGGAAAAAAGACAGATTTTTGAAAAATTTCAAAATCTGTCAATTATTGTCCAAATTATTTTTATTTCACATCTAGACATGTGAAATGTATGAACTATGGCAAAAAAGTGAAAAAAAAATTGGTTTGATTTTTTCGTACTTTTCAGATTTTCTTAGTTTTCATTTAAGGTCCGTGGTCAGGAAAAAAGACAGATTTTTGAAAAATTTCAAAATCTGTCAATTATTGTCCAAATTATTTTTATTTCACATCTAGACATGTGAAATGTATGAACTATGGCAAAAAAGTGAAAAAAAAATTGGTTTGATTTTTTCGTACTTTTCAGATTTTCTTAGTTTTCATTTAAGGTCCGTGGTCAGGAAAAAAGACAGATTTTTGAAAAATTTCAAAATCTGTCAATTATTGTCCAAATTATTTTTATTTCACATCTAGACATGTGAAATGTATGAACTATGGCAAAAAAGTGAAAAAAAAATTGGTTTGATTTTTTCGTACTTTTCAGATTTTCTTAGTTTTCATTTAAGGTCCGTGGTCAGGAAAAAAGACAGATTTTTGAAAAATTTCAAAATCTGTCAATTATTGTCCAAATTATTTTTATTTCACATCTAGACATGTGAAATGTATGAACTATGGCAAAAAAGTGAAAAAAAAATTGGTTTGATTTTTTCGTACTTTTCAGATTTTCTTAGTTTTCATTTAAGGTCCGTGGTCAGGAAAAAAGACAGATTTTTGAAAAATTTCAAAATCTGTCAATTATTGTCCAAATTATTTTTATTTCACATCTAGACATGTGAAATGTATGAACTATGGCAAAAAAAGTGAAAAAAAAATTGGTCTGATTTTTTCGTACTTTTCAGATTTTTTTAATTTTCGTGGTCAGGATGAGAGAAAGTTTTTTTTTTACAAATTTCAAAATCTGTAAATTATTGTCCAAATTATTTTTATTTCACATCTAGACATGTGAAATGTATGAACTATGGCAAAAAATTTGAAAAAAAATTGGTTTGATTTTTTCGTACTTTTCAGATTTTCTTAGTTTTCATTTAAGGTCCGTGGTCAGGAAAAAAGACAGATTTTTGAAAAATTTCAAAATCTGTCAATTATTGTCCAAATTATTTTTATTTCACATCTAGACATGTGAAATGTATGAACTATGGCAAAAATGACAAAAAAATTGGTTTGATTTTTTCGTACTTTTCAGATTTTCTTAGTTTTCATTTAAGGTCCGTGGTCAGGAAAAAAGACAGATTTTTGAAAAATTTCAAAATCTGTCAATTATTGTCCAAATTATTTTTATTTCACATCTAGACATGTGAAATGTATGAACTATGGCAAAAAAGTGAAAAAAAAATTGGTTTGATTTTTTCGTACTTTTCAGATTTTCTTAGTTTTCATTTAAGGTCCGTGGTCAGGAAAAAAGACAGATTTTTGAAAAATTTCAAAATCTGTCAATTATTGTCCAAATTATTTTTATTTCACATCTAGACATGTGAAATGTATGAACTATGGCAAAAAAAGTGAAAAAAAAATTGGTCTGATTTTTTCGTACTTTTCAGATTTTTTTAATTTTCGTGGTCAGGATGAGAGAAAGTTTTTTTTTTACAAATTTCAAAATCTGTAAATTATTGTCCAAATTATTTTTATTTCACATCTAGACATGTGAAATGTATGAACTATGGCAAAAAATTTGAAAAAAAATTGGTTTGATTTTTTCGTACTTTTCAGATTTTCTTAGTTTTCATTTAAGGTCCGTGGTCAGGAAAAAAGACAGATTTTTGAAAAATTTCAAGATCTGTCAATTATTGTCCAAATTATTTTTATTTCACATCTAGACATGTGAAATGTATGAACTATGGCAAAAAAAGCGAAAAAAAAATTGGTCTGATTTTTTCGTACTTTTCAGATTTTTTTAATTTTCGTGGTCAGGATGAGAGAAAGTTTTTTTTTTACAAATTTCAAAATCTGTAAATTATTGTCCAATTGTCCAAATTATTTTTATTTCACATCTAGACATGTGAAATGTATGAACTATGGCAAAAAATTTGAAAAAAAATTGGTTTGATTTTTTCGTACTTTTCAGATTTTCTTAGTTTTCATTTAAGGTCCGTGGTCAGGAAAAAAGACAGATTTTTGAAAAATTTCAAAATCTGTCAATTATTGTCCAAATTATTTTTATTTCACATCTAGACATGTGAAATGTATGAACTATGGCAAAAAAGTGAAAAAAAAATTGGTTTGATTTTTTCGTACTTTTCAGATTTTCTTAGTTTTCATTTAAGGTCCGTGGTCAGGAAAAAAGACAGATTTTTGAAAAATTTCAAGATCTGTCAATTTTTGTCAAAATTATTTTTATTTCACATCTAGACATGTGAAATGTATGAACTATGGCAAAAAAAGTGAAAAAAAAATTGGTCTGATTTTTTCGTACTTTTCAGATTTTTTTAATTTTCGTGGTCAGGATGAGAGAAAGTTTTTTTTTTACAAATTTCAAAATCTGTAAATTATTGTCCAAATTATTTTTATTTCACATCTAGACATGTGAAATGTATGAACTATGGCAAAAAATTTGAAAAGAAATTGGTTTGATTTTTTCGTACTTTTCAGATTTTCTTAGTTTTCATTTAAGGTCCGTGGTCAGGAAAAAAGACAGATTTTTGAAAAATTTCAAGATCTGTCAATTATTGTCCAAATTATTTTTATTTCACATCTAGACATGTGAAATGTATGAACTATGGCAAAAAAGTGAAAAAAAAATTGGTTTGATTTTTTCGTACTTTTCAGATTTTCTTAGTTTTCATTTAAGGTCCGTGGTCAGGAAAAAAGACAGATTTTTGAAAAATTTCAAAATCTGTCAATTATTGTCCAAATTATTTTTATTTCACATCTAGACATGTGAAATGTATGAACTATGGCAAAAAAGTGAAAAAAAAATTGGTTTGATTTTTTCGTACTTTTCAGATTTTCTTAGTTTTCATTTAAGGTCCGTGGTCAGGAAAAAAGACAGATTTTTGAAAAATTTCAAAATCTGTCAATTTTTGTCAAAATTATTTTTATTTCACATCTAGACATGTGAAATGTATGAACTATGGCAAAAAAGTGAAAAAAAAATTGGTTTGATTTTTTCGTACTTTTCAGATTTTCTTAGTTTTCATTTAAGGTCCGTGGTCAGGAAGAAAGACAGATTTTTGAAAAATTTCAAAATCTGTCAATTATTGTCAAAATTATTTTTATTTCACATCTAGACATGTGAAATGTATGAACTATGGCAAAAAAGTGAAAAAAAAATTGGTTTGATTTTTTCGTACTTTTCAGATTTTCTTAGTTTTCATTTAAGGTCCGTGGTCAGGAAAAAAGACAGATTTTTGAAAAATTTCAAAATCTGTCAATTATTGTCCAAATTATTTTTATTTCACATCTAGACATGTGAAATGTATGAACTATGGCAAAAAAGTGAAAAAAAAATTGGTTTGATTTTTTCGTACTTTTCAGATTTTCTTAGTTTTCATTTAAGGTCCGTGGTCAGGAAAAAAGACAGATTTTTGAAAAATTTCAAAATCTGTCAATTATTGTCCAAATTATTTTTATTTCACATCTAGACATGTGAAATGTATGAACTATGGCAAAAAAAGTGAAAAAAAAATTGGTCTGATTTTTTCGTACTTTTCAGATTTTTTTAATTTTCGTGGTCAGGATGAGAGAGTTTTTTTTTTACAAATTTCAAAATCTGTAAATTATTGTCCAAATTATTTTTATTTCACATCTAGACATGTGAAATGTATGAACTATGGCAAAAAATTTGAAAAAAAATTGGTTTGATTTTTTCGTACTTTTCAGATTTTCTTAGTTTTCATTTAAGGTCCGTGGTCAGGAAAAAAGACAGATTTTTGAAAAATTTCAAGATCTGTCAATTTTTGTCAAAATTATTTTTATTTCACATCTAGACATGTGAAATGTATGAACTATGGCAAAAAAAGTGAAAAAAAAATTGGTCTGATTTTTTCGTACTTTTCAGATTTTTTTAATTTTCGTGGTCAGGATGAGAGAAAGTTTTTTTTTTACAAATTTCAAAATCTGTAAATTATTGTCCAAATTATTTTTATTTCACATCTAGACATGTGAAATGTATGAACTATGGCAAAAAATTTGAAAAAAAATTGGTTTGATTTTTTCGTACTTTTCAGATTTTCTTAGTTTTCATTTAAGGTCCGTGGTCAGGAAAAAAGACAGATTTTTGAAAAATTTCAAGATCTGTCAATTATTGTCCAAATTATTTTTATTTCACATCTAGACATGTGAAATGTATGAACTATGGCAAAAAAGTGAAAAAAAAATTGGTTTGATTTTTTCGTACTTTTCAGATTTTCTTAGTTTTCATTTAAGGTCCGTGGTCAGGAAAAAAGACAGATTTTTGAAAAATTTCAAAATCTGTCAATTTTTGTCAAAATTATTTTTATTTCACATCTAGACATGTGAAATGTATGAACTATGGCAAAAAAGTGAAAAAAAAATTGGTTTGATTTTTTAGTACTTTTCAGATTTTCTTAGTTTTCATTTAAGGTCCGTGGTCAGGAAGAAAGACAGATTTTTGAAAAATTTCAAAATCTGTCAATTATTGTCAAAATTATTTTTATTTCACATCTAGACATGTGAAATGTATGAACTATGGCAAAAAAGTGAAAAAAAAATTGGTTTGATTTTTTCGTACTTTTCAGATTTTCTTAGTTTTCATTTAAGGTCCGTGGTCAGGAAAAAAGACAGATTTTTGAAAAATTTCAAAATCTGTCAATTATTGTCCAAATTATTTTTATTTCACATCTAGACATGTGAAATGTATGAACTATGGCAAAAAAGTGAAAAAAAAATTGGTTTGATTTTTTCGTACTTTTCAGATTTTCTTAGTTTTCATTTAAGGTCCGTGGTCAGGAAAAAAGACAGATTTTTGAAAAATTTCAAAATCTGTCAATTATTGTCCAAATTATTTTTATTTCACATCTAGACATGTGAAATGTATGAACTATGGCAAAAAAAGTGAAAAAAAAATTGGTCTGATTTTTTCGTACTTTTCAGATTTTTTTAATTTTCGTGGTCAGGATGAGAGAGTTTTTTTTTTACAAATTTCAAAATCTGTAAATTATTGTCCAAATTATTTTTATTTCACATCTAGACATGTGAAATGTATGAACTATGGCAAAAAATTTGAAAAAAAAATTGGTTTGATTTTTTCGTACTTTTCAGATTTTCTTAGTTTTCATTTAAGGTCCGTGGTCAGGAAAAAAGACAGATTTTTGAAAAATTTCAAGATCTGTCAATTATTGTCCAAATTATTTTTATTTCACATCTAGACATGTGAAATGTATGAACTATGGCAAAAAAGTGAAAAAAAAAATTGGTTTGATTTTTTCGTACTTTTCAGATTTTCTTAGTTTTCATTTAAGGTCCGTGGTCAGGAAAAAAGACAGATTTTTGAAAAATTTCAAAATCTGTCAATTATTGTCCAAATTATTTTTATTTCACATCTAGACATGTGAAATGTATGAACTATGGCAAAAAAGTGAAAAAAAAATTGGTTTGATTTTTTCGTACTTTTCAGATTTTCTTAGTTTTCATTTAAGGTCCGTGGTCAGGAAAAAAGACAGATTTTTGAAAAATTTCAAAATCTGTCAATTATTGTCCAAATTATTTTTATTTCACATCTAGACATGTGAAATGTATGAACTATGGCAAAAAAGTGAAAAAAAAATTGGTTTGATTTTTTCGTACTTTTCAGATTTTCTTAGTTTTCGTTTAAGGTCCGTGGTCAGGAAAAAAGACAGATTTTTGAAAAATTTCAAAATCTGTCAATTATTGTCCAAATTATTTTTATTTCACATCTAGACATGTGAAATGTATGAACTATGGCAAAAAAAGTGAAAAAAAAAATTGGTCTGATTTTTTCGTACTTTTCAGATTTTCTTAGTTTTCATTTAAGGTCCGTGGTCAGGAAAAAAGACAGATTTTTGAAAAATTTCAAAATCTGTCAATTATTGTCCAAATTATTTTTATTTCACATCTAGACATGTGAAATGTATTAACTATGGCAAAAAAGTGAAAAAAAAATTGGTTTGATTTTTTCGTACTTTTCAGATTTTCTTAGTTTTCATTTAAGGTCCGTGGTCAGGAAAAAAGACAGATTTTTGAAAAATTTCAAAATCTGTCAATTATTGTCCAAATTATTTTTATTTCACATCTAGACATGTGAAATGTATGAACTATGGCAAAAAAAGTGAAAAAAAAATTGGTCTGATTTTTTCGTACTTTTCAGATTTTTTTAATTTTCGTGGTCAGGATGAGAGAAAGTTTTTTTTTTACAAATTTCAAAATCTGTAAATTATTGTCCAAATAATTTTTATTTCACATCTAGACATGTGAAATGTATGAACTATGGCAAAAAATTTGAAAAAAAATTGGTTTGATTTTTTCGTACTTTTCAGATTTTCTTAGTTTTCATTTAAGGTCCGTGGTCAGGAAAAAAGACAGATTTTTGAAAAATTTCAAGATCTGTCAATTATTGTCCAAATTATTTTTATTTCACATCTAGACATGTGAAATGTATGAACTATGGCAAAAAAGTGAAAAAAAAATTGGTTTGATTTTTTCGTACTTTTCAGATTTTCTTAGTTTTCATTTAAGGTCCGTGGTCAGGAAAAAAGACAGATTTTTGAAAAATTTCAAAATCTGTCAATTATTGTCCAAATTATTTTTATTTCACATCTAGACATGTGAAATGTATGAACTATGGCAAAAAAAGTGAAAAAGAAAATTGGTCTGATTTTTTCGTACTTTTCAGATTTTTTTAATTTCCGCAGTCAGGATGAAAGAAAGTTTTTTTTTTACAAATTTCAAAATCTGTAAATTATTGTCCAAATTATTTTTATTTCACATCTAGACATGTGAAATGTATGAACTATGGCAAAAAAAGTGAAAAAAAAATTGGTCTGATTTTTTCGTACTTTTCAGATTTTTTTAATTTTCGTGGTCAGGATGAGAGAAAGTTTTTTTTTTACAAATTTCAAAATCTGTAAATTATTGTCCAAATTATTTTTATTTCACATCTAGACATGTGAAATGTATGAACTATGGCAAAAAATTTGAAAAAAAATTGGTTTGATTTTTTCGTACTTTTCAGATTTTCTTAGTTTTCATTTAAGTTCCGTGGTCAGGAAAAAAGACAGATTTTTGAAAAATTTCAAGATCTGTCAATTATTGTCCAAATTATTTTTATTTCACATCTAGACATGTGAAATGTATGAACTATGGCAAAAAAGTGAAAAAAAAATTGGTTTGATTTTTTCGTACTTTTCAGATTTTCTTAGTTTTCATTTAAGGTCCGTGGTCAGGAAAAAAGACAGATTTTTGAAAAATTTCAAAATCTGTCAATTATTGTCCAAATTATTTTTATTTCACATCTAGACATGTGAAATGTATGAACTATGGCAAAAAAAGTGAAAAAGAAAATTGGTCTGATTTTTTCGTACTTTTCAGATTTTTTTAATTTCCGCAGTCAGGATGAAAGAAAGTTTTTTTTTTACAAATTTCAAAATCTGTAAATTATTGTCCAAATTATTTTTATTTCACATCTAGACATGTGAAATGTATGAACTATGGCAAAAAATTTGAAAAAAAATTGGTTTGATTTTTTCGTACTTTTCAGATTTTCTTAGTTTTCATTTAAGGTCCGTGGTCAGGAAAAAAGACAGATTTTTGAAAAATTTCAAGATCTGTCAATTATTGTCCAAATTATTTTTATTTCACATCTAGACATGTGAAATGTATGAACTATGGCAAAAAAGTGAAAAAAAAATTGGTTTGATTTTTTCGTACTTTTCAGATTTTCTTAGTTTTCATTTAAGGTCCGTGGTCAGGAAAAAAGACAGATTTTTGAAAAATTTCAAAATCTGTCAATTATTGTCCAAATTATTTTTATTTCACATCTAGACATGTGAAATGTATGAACTATGGCAAAAAAAGTGAAAAAGAAAATTGGTCTGATTTTTTCGTACTTTTCAGATTTTTTTAATTTCCGCAGTCAGGATGAAAGAAAGTTTTTTTTTTACAAATTTCAAAATCTGTAAATTATTGTCCAAATTATTTTTATTTCACATCTAGACATGTGAAATGTATGAACTATGGCAAAAAATTTGAAAAAAAATTGGTTTGATTTTTTCGTACTTTTCAGATTTTCTTAGTTTTCATTTAAGGTCCGTGGTCAGGAAAAAAGACAGATTTTTGAAAAATTTCAAAATCTGTCAATTATTGTCCAAATTATTTTTATTTCACATCTAGACATGTGAAATGTATGAACTATGGCAAAAAAAGTGAAAAAAAAATTGGTCTGATTTTTTCGTACTTTTCAGATTTTTTTAATTTTCGTGGTCAGGATGAGAGAAAGTTTTTTTTTTACAAATTTCAAAATCTGTAAATTATTGTCCAAATTATTTTTATTTCACATCTAGACATGTGAAATGTATGAACTATGGCAAAAAATTTGAAAAAAAATTGGTTTGATTTTTTCGTACTTTTCAGATTTTCTTAGTTTTCATTTAAGGTCCGTGGTCAGGAAAAAAGACAGATTTTTGAAAAATTTCAAGATCTGTCAATTATTGTCCAAATTATTTTTATTTCACATCTAGACATGTGAAATGTATGAACTATGGCAAAAAAGTGAAAAAAAAATTGGTTTGATTTTTTCGTACTTTTCAGATTTTCTTAGTTTTCATTTAAGGTCCGTGGTCAGGAAAAAAGACAGATTTTTGAAAAATTTCAAAATCTGTCAATTATTGTCCAAATTATTTTTATTTCACATCTAGACATGTGAAATGTATGAACTATGGCAAAAAAAGTGAAAAAGAAAATTGGTCTGATTTTTTCGTACTTTTCAGATTTTTTTAATTTCCGCAGTCAGGATGAAAGAAAGTTTTTTTTTTACAAATTTCAAAATCTGTAAATTATTGTCCAAATTATTTTTATTTCACATCTAGACATGTGAAATGTATGAACTATGGCAAAAAATTTGAAAAAAAATTGGTTTGATTTTTTCGTACTTTTCAGATTTTCTTAGTTTTCATTTAAGGTCCGTGGTCAGGAAAAAAGACAGATTTTTGAAAAATTTCAAAATCTGTCAATTATTGTCCAAATTATTTTTATTTCACATCTAGACATGTGAAATGTATGAACTATGGCAAAAAAAGTGAAAAAAAAATTGGTCTGATTTTTTCGTACTTTTCAGATTTTTTTAATTTCCGCAGTCAGGATGAAAGAAATTTTTTTTTTTACAAATTTCAAAATCTGTCAATTATTGTCCAAATTATTTTTATTTCACATCTAGACATGTGAAATGTATGAACTATGGCAAAAAATTTGAAAAAAAATTGGTTTGATTTTTTCGTACTTTTCAGATTTTCTTAGTTTTCATTTAAGGTCCGTGGTCAGGAAAAAAGACAGATTTTTGAAAAATTTCAAAATCTGTCAATTATTGTCCAAATTATTTTTATTTCACATCTAGACATGTGAAATGTATGAACTATGGCAAAAAAAGTGAAAAAAAAATTGGTCTGATTTTTTCGTACTTTTCAGATTTTTTTAATTTTCGTGGTCAGGATGAGAGAAAGTTTTTTTTTTACAAATTTCAAAATCTGTAAATTATTGTCCAAATTATTTTTATTTCACATCTAGACATGTGAAATGTATGAACTATGGCAAAAAATTTGAAAAAAAATTGGTTTGATTTTTTCGTACTTTTCAGATTTTCTTAGTTTTCATTTAAGGTCCGTGGTCAGGAAAAAAGACAGATTTTTGAAAAATTTCAAGATCTGTCAATTATTGTCCAAATTATTTTTATTTCACATCTAGACATGTGAAATGTATGAACTATGGCAAAAAAGTGAAAAAAAAATTGGTTTGATTTTTTCGTACTTTTCAGATTTTCTTAGTTTTCATTTAAGGTCCGTGGTCAGGAAAAAAGACAGATTTTTGAAAAATTTCAAAATCTGTCAATTATTGTCCAAATTATTTTTATTTCACATCTAGACATGTGAAATGTATGAACTATGGCAAAAAAAGTGAAAAAGAAAATTGGTCTGATTTTTTCGTACTTTTCAGATTTTTTTAATTTCCGCAGTCAGGATGAAAGAAAGTTTTTTTTTTACAAATTTCAAAATCTGTAAATTATTGTCCAAATTATTTTTATTTCACATCTAGACATGTGAAATGTATGAACTATGGCAAAAAATTTGAAAAAAAATTGGTTTGATTTTTTCGTACTTTTCAGATTTTCTTAGTTTTCATTTAAGGTCCGTGGTCAGGAAAAAAGACAGATTTTTGAAAAATTTCAAAATCTGTCAATTATTGTCCAAATTATTTTTATTTCACATCTAGACATGTGAAATGTATGAACTATGGCAAAAAAAGTGAAAAAAAAATTGGTTTGATTTTTTCGTACTTTTCAGATTTTTTTAATTTCCGCAGTCAGGATGAAAGAAATTTTTTTTTTTACAAATTTCAAAATCTGTCAATTATTGTCCAAATTATTTTTATTTCACATCTAGACATGTGAAATGTATGAACTATGGCAAAAAAGTGAAAAAAAAATTGGTTTGATTTTTTCGTACTTTTCAGATTTTCTTAGTTTTCATTTAAGGTCCGTGGTCAGGAAAAAAGACAGATTTTTGAAAAATTTCAAAATCTGTCAATTATTGTCCAAATTATTTTTATTTCACATCTAGACATGTGAAATGTATGAACTATGGCAAAAAAGTGAAAAAAAAATTGGTTTGATTTTTTCGTACTTTTCAGATTTTCTTAGTTTTCATTTAAGGTCCGTGGTCAGGAAAAAAGACAGATTTTTGAAAAATTTCAAAATCTGTCAATTATTGTCCAAATTATTTTTATTTCACATCTAGACATGTGAAATGTATGAACTATGGCAAAAAAGTGAAAAAAAAATTGGTTTGATTTTTTCGTACTTTTCAGATTTTCTTAGTTTTCATTTAAGGTCCGTGGTCAGGAAAAAAGACAGATTTTTGAAAAATTTCAAAATCTGTCAATTATTGTCCAAATTATTTTTATTTCACATCTAGACATGTGAAATGTATGAACTATGGCAAAAAAGTGAAAAAAAAATTGGTTTGATTTTTTCGTACTTTTCAGATTTTCTTAGTTTTCATTTAAGGTCCGTGGTCAGGAAAAAAGACAGATTTTTGAAAAATTTCAAAATCTGTCAATTATTGTCCAAATTATTTTTATTTCACATCTAGACATGTGAAATGTATGAACTATGGCAAAAAAGTGAAAAAAAAATTGGTTTGATTTTTTCGTACTTTTCAGATTTTCTTAGTTTTCATTTAAGGTCCGTGGTCAGGAAAAAAGACAGATTTTTGAAAAATTTCAAAATCTGTCAATTATTGTCCAAATTATTTTTATTTCACATCTAGACATGTGAAATGTATGAACTATGGCAAAAAAAGTGAAAAAAAAAATTGGTCTGATTTTTTCGTACTTTTCAGATTTTTTTAATTTTCGTGGTCAGGATGAGAGAAAGTTTTTTTTTTACAAATTTCAAAATCTGTAAATTATTGTCCAAATTATTTTTATTTCACATCTAGACATGTGAAATGTATGAACTATGGCAAAAAATTTGAAAAAAAATTGGTTTGATTTTTTCGTACTTTTCAGATTTTCTTAGTTTTCATTTAAGGTCCGTGGTCAGGAAAAAAGACAGATTTTTGAAAAATTTCAAGATCTGTCAATTATTGTCCAAATTATTTTTATTTCACATCTAGACATGTGAAATGTATGAACTATGGCAAAAAAGTGAAAAAAAAATTGGTTTGATTTTTTCGTACTTTTCAGATTTTCTTAGTTTTCATTTAAGGTCCGTGGTCAGGAAAAAAGACAGATTTTTGAAAAATTTCAAAATCTGTCAATTATTGTCCAAATTATTTTTATTTCACATCTAGACATGTGAAATGTATGAACTATGGCAAAAAAGTGAAAAAAAAATTGGTTTGATTTTTTCGTACTTTTCAGATTTTCTTAGTTTTCATTTAAGGTCCGTGGTCAGGAAAAAAGACAGATTTTTGAAAAATTTCAAAATCTGTCAATTATTGTCCAAATTATTTTTATTTCACATCTAGACATGTGAAATGTATGAACTATGGCAAAAAAGTGAAAAAAAAATTGGTTTGATTTTTTCGTACTTTTCAGATTTTCTTAGTTTTCATTTAAGGTCCGTGGTCAGGAAAAAAGACAGATTTTTGAAAAATTTCAAAATCTGTCAATTATTGTCCAAATTATTTTTATTTCACATCTAGACATGTGAAATGTATGAACTATGGCAAAAAAAGTGAAAAAAAAATTGGTCTGATTTTTTCGTACTTTTCAGATTTTTTTAATTTTCGTGGTCAGGATGAGAGAAAGTTTTTTTTTTACAAATTTCAAAATCTGTAAATTATTGTCCAAATTATTTTTATTTCACATCTAGACATGTGAAATGTATGAACTATGGCAAAAAATTTGAAAAAAAATTGGTTTGATTTTTTCGTACTTTTCAGATTTTCTTAGTTTTCATTTAAGGTCCGTGGTCAGGAAAAAAGACAGATTTTTGAAAAATTTCAAGATCTGTCAATTATTGTCCAAATTATTTTTATTTCACATCTAGACATGTGAAATGTATGAACTATGGCAAAAAAGTGAAAAAAAAATTGGTTTGATTTTTTCGTACTTTTCAGATTTTCTTAGTTTTCATTTAAGGTCCGTGGTCAGGAAAAAAGACAGATTTTTGAAAAATTTCAAAATCTGTCAATTATTGTCCAAATTATTTTTATTTCACATCTAGACATGTGAAATGTATGAACTATGGCAAAAAAGTGAAAAAAAAATTGGTTTGATTTTTTCGTACTTTTCAGATTTTCTTAGTTTTCATTTAAGGTCCGTGGTCAGGAAAAAAGACAGATTTTTGAAAAATTTCAAAATCTGTCAATTATTGTCCAAATTATTTTTATTTCACATCTAGACATGTGAAATGTATGAACTATGGCAAAAAAGTGAAAAAAAAATTGGTTTGATTTTTTCGTACTTTTCAGATTTTCTTAGTTTTCATTTAAGGTCCGTGGTCAGGAAAAAAGACAGATTTTTGAAAAATTTCAAAATCTGTCAATTATTGTCCAAATTATTTTTATTTCACATCTAAACATGTGAAATGTATGAACTATGGCAAAAAAAGTGAAAAAAAAATTGGTCTGATTTTTTCGTACTTTTCAGATTTTTTTAATTTTCGTGGTCAGGATGAGAGAAAGTTTTTTTTTTACAAATTTCAAAATCTGTAAATTATTGTCCAAATTATTTTTATTTCACATCTAGACATGTGAAATGTATGAACTATGGCAAAAAATTTGAAAAAAAATTGGTTTGATTTTTTCGTACTTTTCAGATTTTCTTAGTTTTCATTTAAGGTCCGTGGTCAGGAAAAAAGACAGATTTTTGAAAAATTTCAAGATCTGTCAATTATTGTCCAAATTATTTTTATTTCACATCTAGACATGTGAAATGTATGAACTATGGCAAAAAAGTGAAAAAAAAATTGGTTTGATTTTTTCGTACTTTTCAGATTTTCTTAGTTTTCATTTAAGGTCCGTGGTCAGGAAAAAAGACAGATTTTTGAAAAATTTCAAAATCTGTCAATTATTGTCCAAATTATTTTTATTTCACATCTAGACATGTGAAATGTATGAACTATGGCAAAAAAGTGAAAAAAAAATTGGTTTGATTTTTTCGTACTTTTCAGATTTTCTTAGTTTTCATTTAAGGTCCGTGGTCAGGAAAAAAGACAGATTTTTGAAAAATTTCAAAATCTGTCAATTATTGTCCAAATTATTTTTATTTCACATCTAGACATGTGAAATGTATGAACTATGGCAAAAAAGTGAAAAAAAAATTGGTTTGATTTTTTCGTACTTTTCAGATTTTCTTAGTTTTCATTTAAGGTCCGTGGTCAGGAAAAAAGACAGATTTTTGAAAAATTTCAAAATCTGTCAATTATTGTCCAAATTATTTTTATTTCACATCTAGACATGTGAAATGTATGAACTATGGCAAAAAAAGTGAAAAAAAAATTGGTCTGATTTTTTCGTACTTTTCAGATTTTTTTAATTTTCGTGGTCAGGATGAGAGAAAGTTTTTTTTTTACAAATTTCAAAATCTGTAAATTATTGTCCAAATTATTTTTATTTCACATCTAGACATGTGAAATGTATGAACTATGGCAAAAAATTTGAAAAAAAATTGGTTTGATTTTTTCGTACTTTTCAGATTTTCTTAGTTTTCATTTAAGGTCCGTGGTCAGGAAAAAAGACAGATTTTTGAAAAATTTCAAGATCTGTCAATTATTGTCCAAATTATTTTTATTTCACATCTAGACATGTGAAATGTATGAACTATGGCAAAAAAGTGAAAAAAAAATTGGTTTGATTTTTTCGTACTTTTCAGATTTTCTTAGTTTTCATTTAAGGTCCGTGGTCAGGAAAAAAGACAGATTTTTGAAAAATTTCAAAATCTGTCAATTATTGTCCAAATTATTTTTATTTCACATCTAGACATGTGAAATGTATGAACTATGGCAAAAAAGTGAAAAAAAAATTGGTTTGATTTTTTCGTACTTTTCAGATTTTCTTAGTTTTCATTTAAGGTCCGTGGTCAGGAAAAAAGACAGATTTTTGAAAAATTTCAAAATCTGTCAATTATTGTCCAAATTATTTTTATTTCACATCTAGACATGTGAAATGTATGAACTATGGCAAAAAAGTGAAAAAAAAATTGGTTTGATTTTTTCGTACTTTTCAGATTTTCTTAGTTTTCATTTAAGGTCCGTGGTCAGGAAAAAAGACAGATTTTTGAAAAATTTCAAAATCTGTCAATTATTGTCCAAATTATTTTTATTTCACATCTAGACATGTGAAATGTATGAACTATGGCAAAAAAAGTGAAAAAAAAATTGGTCTGATTTTTTCGTACTTTTCAGATTTTTTTAATTTTCGTGGTCAGGATGAGAGAAAGTTTTTTTTTTTACAAATTTCAAAATCTGTAAATTATTGTCCAAATTATTTTTATTTCACATCTAGACATGTGAAATGTATGAACTATGGCAAAAAATTTGAAAAAAAATTGGTTTGATTTTTTCGTACTTTTCAGATTTTCTTAGTTTTCATTTAAGGTCCGTGGTCAGGAAAAAAGACAGATTTTTGAAAAATTTCAAGATCTGTCAATTATTGTCCAAATTATTTTTATTTCACATCTAGACATGTGAAATGTATGAACTATGGCAAAAAAGTGAAAAAAAAATTGGTTTGATTTTTTCGTACTTTTCAGATTTTCTTAGTTTTCATTTAAGGTCCGTGGTCAGGAAAAAAGACAGATTTTTGAAAAATTTCAAAATCTGTCAATTATTGTCCAAATTATTTTTATTTCACATCTAGACATGTGAAATGTATGAACTATGGCAAAAAAAGTGAAAAAAAAATTGGTCTGATTTTTTTCGTACTTTTCAGATTTTTTTAATTTTCGTGGTCAGGATGAGAGAAAGTTTTTTTTTTACAAATTTCAAAATCTGTAAATTATTGTCCAAATTATTTTTATTTCACATCTAGACATGTGAAATGTATGAACTATGGCAAAAAATTTGAAAAAAAATTGGTTTGATTTTTTCGTACTTTTCAGATTTTCTTAGTTTTCATTTAAGGTCCGTGGTCAGGAAAAAAGACAGATTTTTGAAAAATTTCAAGATCAGTCAATTATTGTCCAAATTATTTTTATTTCACATCTAGACATGTGAAATGTATGAACTATGGCAAAAAAGTGAAAAAAAAATTGGTTTGATTTTTTCGTACTTTTCAGATTTTCTTAGTTTTCATTTAAGGTCCGTGGTCAGGAAAAAAGACAGATTTTTGAAAAATTTCAAAATCTGTAAATTTTTGTCCAAATTATTT
The DNA here is from genome assembly GCF_018492685.1 of Alosa sapidissima. Taxonomy (NCBI): domain Eukaryota; kingdom Metazoa; phylum Chordata; class Actinopteri; order Clupeiformes; family Clupeidae; genus Alosa; species Alosa sapidissima. Next base: position 35,086,885 of record NC_055972.1, read on the forward strand.
TTATTTCACATCTAGACATGTGAAATGTATGAACTATGGCAAAAAAAGTGAAAAAAAAATTGGTCTGATTTTTTCGTACTTTTCAGATTTTTTTAATTTCCGCAGTCAGGATGAAAGAAAGTTTTTTTTTTACAAATTTCAAAATCTGTCAATTATTGTCCAAATTATTTTTATTTCGCATCTAGACATGTGAAATGTATGAACTATGGCAAAAAAAGTGAAAAAAAAATTGGTCTTATTTTTTCGTACTTTTCAGTAATTTTTTATTTCCGCAGTCAGGATGAAAGAAAGTTTTTTTTTACAAATTTCAAAATCTGTCAATTATTGTCCAAATTATTTTTATTTCACATCTAGACATGTGAAATGTATGAACTATGGCAAAAAAAGTGAAAAAAAAATTGGTTTGATTTTTTCGTACTTTTCAGATTTTCTTAGTTTTCATTTATAAGGTCCTTGGTCAGGAAAAAAGACAGATTTTTGAAAAATTTCAAAATCTGTCAATTATTGTCCAAATTATTTTTATTTCGCATCTAGACATGTGAAATGTATGAACTATGGCAAAAAAGTGAAAAAAAAATTGGTTTGATTTTTTCGTACTTTTCAGATTTTCTTAGTTTTCATTTATAAGGTCCTTGGTCAGGAAAAAAGACAGATTTTTGAAAAATTTCAAAATCTGTCAATTATTGTCCAAATTATTTTTATTTCACATCTAGACATGTGAAATGTATGAACTATGGCAAAAAAAGTGAAAAAAAAATTGGTCTGATTTTTTCGTACTTTTCAGATTTTTTTAATTTTCGTGGTCAGGATGAGAGAAAGTTTTTTTTTTACAAATTTCAAAATCTGTAAATTATTGTCCAAATTATTTTTATTTCACATCTAGACATGTGAAATGTATGAACTATGGCAAAAAATTTGAAAAAAAATTGGTTTGATTTTTTCGTACTTTTCAGATTTTCTTAGTTTTCATTTAAGGTCCGTGGTCAGGAAAAAAGACAGATTTTTGAAAAATTTCAAAATCTGTCAATTATTGTCCAAATTATTTTTATTTCACATCTAGACATGTGAAATGTATGAACTATGGCAAAAAAAGTGAAAAAAAAATTGTTCTGATTTTTTCGTACTTTTCAGATTTTCTTAGTTTTCATTTAAGGTCCGTGGTCAGGAAAAAAGACAGATTTTTGAAAAATTTCAAAATCTGTCAATTATTGTCCAAATTATTTTTATTTCACATCTAGACATGTGAAATGTATGAACTATGGCAAAAAAGTGAAAAAAAAATTGGTTTGATTTTTTCGTACTTTTCAGATTTTCTTAGTTTTCATTTAAGGTCCGTGGTCAGGAAAAAAGACAGATTTTTGAAAAATTTCAAAATCTGTCAATTATTGTCCAAATTATTTTTATTTCACATCTAGACATGTGAAATGTATGAACTATGGCAAAAAAGTGAAAAAAAAATTGGTTTGATTTTTTCGTACTTTTCAGATTTTCTTAGTTTTCATTTAAGGTCCGTGGTCAGGAAAAAAGACAGATTTTTGAAAAATTTCAAAATCTGTCAATTATTGTCCAAATTATTTTTATTTCACATCTAGACATGTGAAATGTATGAACTATGGCAAAAAATTTGAAAAAAAATTGGTTTGATTTTTTCGTACTTTTCAGATTTTCTTAGTTTTCATTTAAGGTCCGTGGTCAGGAAAAAAGACAGATTTTTGAAAAATTTCAAGATCTGTCAATTATTGTCCAAATTATTTTTATTTCACATCTAGACATGTGAAATGTATGAACTATGGCAAAAAAGTGAAAAAAAAATTGGTTTGATTTTTTCGTACTTTTCAGATTTTCTTAGTTTTCATTTAAGGTCCGTGGTCAGGAAAAAAGACAGATTTTTGAAAAATTTCAAAATCTGTCAATTATTGTCCAAATTATTTTTATTTCACATCTAGACATGTGAAATGTATGAACTATGGCAAAAAAGTGAAAAAAAAATTGGTTTGATTTTTTCGTACTTTTCAGATTTTCTTAGTTTTCATTTAAGGTCCGTGGTCAGGAAAAAAGACAGATTTTTGAAAAATTTCAAAATCTGTCAATTATTGTCCAAATTATTTTTATTTCACATCTAGACATGTGAAATGTATGAACTATGGCAAAAAAAGTGAAAAAAAAATTGGTCTGATTTTTTCGTACTTTTCAGATTTTTTTAATTTTCGTGGTCAGGATGAGAGAAAGTTTTTTTTTTACAAATTTCAAAATCTGTAAATTATTGTCCAAATTATTTTTATTTCACATCTAGACATGTGAAATGTATGAACTATGGCAAAAAATTTGAAAAAAAATTGGTTTGATTTTTTTCGTACTTTTCAGATTTTCTTAGTTTTCATTTAAGGTCCGTGGTCAGGAAAAAAGACAGATTTTTGAAAAATTTCAAGATCTGTCAATTATTGTCCAAATTATTTTTATTTCACATCTAGACATGTGAAATGTATGAACTATGGCAAAAAAGTGAAAAAAAAATTGGTTTGATTTTTTCGTACTTTTCAGATTTTCTTAGTTTTCATTTAAGGTCCGTGGTCAGGAAAAAAGACAGATTTTTGAAAAATTTCAAAATCTGTCAATTATTGTCCAAATTATTTTTATTTCACATCTAGACATGTGAAATGTATGAACTATGGCAAAAAAAGTGAAAAAAAAATTGGTCTGATTTTTTCGTACTTTTCAGATTTTTTTAATTTTCGTGGTCAGGATGAGAGAAAGTTTTTTTTTTACAAATTTCAAAATCTGTAAATTATTGTCCAAATTATTTTTATTTCACATCTAGACATGTGAAATGTATGAACTATGGCAAAAAATTTGAAAAAAAATTGGTTTGATTTTTTCGTACTTTTCAGATTTTCTTAGTTTTCATTTAAGGTCCGTGGTCAGGAAAAAAGACAGATTTTTGAAAAATTTCAAGATCTGTCAATTATTGTCCAAATTATTTTTATTTCACATCTAGACATGTGAAATGTATGAACTATGGCAAAAAAGTGAAAAAAAAATTGGTTTGATTTTTTCGTACTTTTCAGATTTTCTTAGTTTTCATTTAAGGTCCGTGGTCAGGAAAAAAGACAGATTTTTGAAAAATTTCAAAATCTGTCAATTATTGTCCAAATTATTTTTATTTCACATCTAGACATGTGAAATGTATGAACTATGGCAAAAAAAGTGAAAAAAAAATTGGTCTGATTTTTTCGTACTTTTCAGATTTTTTTAATTTTCGTGGTCAGGATGAGAGAAAGTTTTTTTTTTACAAATTTCAAAATCTGTAAATTATTGTCCAAATTATTTTTATTTCACATCTAGACATGTGAAATGTATGAACTATGGCAAAAAATTTGAAAAAAAATTGGTTTGATTTTTTCGTACTTTTCAGATTTTCTTAGTTTTCATTTAAGGTCCGTGGTCAGGAAAAAAGACAGATTTTTGAAAAATTTCAAGATCTGTCAATTATTGTCCAAATTATTTTTATTTCACATCTAGACATGTGAAATGTATGAACTATGGCAAAAAAGTGAAAAAAAAATTGGTTTGATTTTTTCGTACTTTTCAGATTTTCTTAGTTTTCATTTAAGGTCCGTGGTCAGGAAAAAAGACAGATTTTTGAAAAATTTCAAAATCTGTCAATTATTGTCCAAATTATTTTTATTTCACATCTAGACATGTGAAATGTATGAACTATGGCAAAAAAAGTGAAAAAAAAATTGGTCTGATTTTTTCGTACTTTTCAGATTTTTTTAATTTTCGTGGTCAGGATGAGAGAAAGTTTTTTTTTTACAAATTTCAAAATCTGTAAATTATTGTCCAAATTATTTTTATTTCACATCTAGACATGTGAAATGTATGAACTATGGCAAAAAATTTGAAAAAAAATTGGTTTGATTTTTTCGTACTTTTCAGATTTTCTTAGTTTTCATTTAAGGTCCGTGGTCAGGAAAAAAGACAGATTTTTGAAAAATTTCAAGATCTGTCAATTATTGTCCAAATTATTTTTATTTCACATCTAGACATGTGAAATGTATGAACTATGGCAAAAAAGTGAAAAAAAAATTGGTTTGATTTTTTCGTACTTTTCAGATTTTCTTAGTTTTCATTTAAGGTCCGTGGTCAGGAAAAAAGACAGATTTTTGAAAAATTTCAAAATCTGTCAATTATTGTCCAAATTATTTTTATTTCACATCTAGACATGTGAAATGTATGAACTATGGCAAAAAAAGTGAAAAAAAAATTGGTCTGATTTTTTCGTACTTTTCAGATTTTTTTAATTTTCGTGGTCAGGATGAGAGAAAGTTTTTTTTTTACAAATTTCAAAATCTGTAAATTATTGTCCAAATTATTTTTATTTCACATCTAGACATGTGAAATGTATGAACTATGGCAAAAAATTTGAAAAAAAATTGGTTTGATTTTTTCGTACTTTTCAGATTTTCTTAGTTTTCATTTAAGGTCCGTGGTCAGGAAAAAAGACAGATTTTTGAAAAATTTCAAGATCTGTCAATTATTGTCCAAATTATTTTTATTTCACATCTAGACATGTGAAATGTATGAACTATGGCAAAAAAGTGAAAAAAAAATTGGTTTGATTTTTTCGTACTTTTCAGATTTTCTTAGTTTTCATTTAAGGTCCGTGGTCAGGAAAAAAGACAGATTTTTGAAAAATTTCAAAATCTGTCAATTATTGTCCAAATTATTTTTATTTCACATCTAGACATGTGAAATGTATGAACTATGGCAAAAAAAGTGAAAAAAAAATTGGTCTGATTTTTTCGTACTTTTCAGATTTTTTTAATTTTCGTGGTCAGGATGAGAGAAAGTTTTTTTTTTACAAATTTCAAAATCTGTAAATTATTGTCCAAATTATTTTTATTTCACATCTAGACATGTGAAATGTATGAACTATGGCAAAAAATTTGAAAAAAAATTGGTTTGATTTTTTCGTACTTTTCAGATTTTCTTAGTTTTCATTTAAGGTCCGTGGTCAGGAAAAAAGACAGATTTTTGAAAAATTTCAAGATCTGTCAATTATTGTCCAAATTATTTTTATTTCACATCTAGACATGTGAAATGTATGAACTATGGCAAAAAAGTGAAAAAAAAATTGGTTTGATTTTTTCGTACTTTTCAGATTTTCTTAGTTTTCATTTAAGGTCCGTGGTCAGGAAAAAAGACAGATTTTTGAAAAATTTCAAAATCTGTCAATTATTGTCCAAATTATTTTTATTTCACATCTAGACATGTGAAATGTATGAACTATGGCAAAAAAAGTGAAAAAAAAATTGGTCTGATTTTTTCGTACTTTTCAGATTTTTTTAATTTTCGTGGTCAGGATGAGAGAAAGTTTTTTTTTTACAAATTTCAAAATCTGTAAATTATTGTCCAAATTATTTTTATTTCACATCTAGACATGTGAAATGTATGAACTATGGCAAAAAATTTGAAAAAAAATTGGTTTGATTTTTTCGTACTTTTCAGATTTTCTTAGTTTTCATTTAAGGTCCGTGGTCAGGAAAAAAGACAGATTTTTGAAAAATTTCAAGATCTGTCAATTATTGTCCAAATTATTTTTATTTCACATCTAGACATGTGAAATGTATGAACTATGGCAAAAAAGTGAAAAAAAAATTGGTTTGATTTTTTCGTACTTTTCAGATTTTCTTAGTTTTCATTTAAGGTCCGTGGTCAGGAAAAAAGACAGATTTTTGAAAAATTTCAAAATCTGTCAATTATTGTCCAAATTATTTTTATTTCACATCTAGACATGTGAAATGTATGAACTATGGCAAAAAAAGTGAAAAAAAAATTGGTCTGATTTTTTCGTACTTTTCAGATTTTTTTAATTTTCGTGGTCAGGATGAGAGAAAGTTTTTTTTTTACAAATTTCAAAATCTGTAAATTATTGTCCAAATTATTTTTATTTCACATCTAGACATGTGAAATGTATGAACTATGGCAAAAAATTTGAAAAAAAATTGGTTTGATTTTTTCGTACTTTTCAGATTTTCTTAGTTTTCATTTAAGGTCCGTGGTCAGGAAAAAAGACAGATTTTTGAAAAATTTCAAGATCTGTCAATTATTGTCCAAATTATTTTTATTTCACATCTAGACATGTGAAATGTATGAACTATGGCAAAAAAGTGAAAAAAAAATTGGTTTGATTTTTTCGTACTTTTCAGATTTTCTTAGTTTTCATTTAAGGTCCGTGGTCAGGAAAAAAGACAGATTTTTGAAAAATTTCAAAATCTGTCAATTATTGTCAAAATTATTTTTATTTCACATCTAGACATGTGAAATGTATGAACTATGGCAAAAAAAGTGAAAAAAAAATTGGTCTGATTTTTTCGTACTTTTCAGATTTTTTTAATTTCCGCAGTCAGGATGAAAGAAAGTTTTTTTTTACAAATTTCAAAATCTGTCAATTATTGTCCAAATTATTTTTATTTCACATCTAGACATGTGAAATGTATGAACTATGGCAAAAAAGTGAAAAAAAAATTGGTTTGATTTTTTCGTACTTTTCAGATTTTCTTAGTTTTCATTTATAAGGTCCTTGGTCAGGAAAAAAGACAGATTTTTGAAAAATTTCAAAATCTGTCAGTTATTGTCCAAATTATTTTTATTTCGCATCTAGACATGTGAAATGTATGAACTATGGCAAAAAAGTGAAAAAAAAATTGGTTTGATTTTTTCGTACTTTTCCGATTTTCTTAGTTTTCATTTAAGGTCCGTGGTCAGGAAAATAGACAGATTTTTGAAAAATTTCAAAATCTGTCAATTATTGTCAAAATTATTTTTATTTCACATCTAGACATGTGAAATGTATGAACTATGGCAAAAAAAGTGAAAAAAAAATTGGTCTGATTTTTTCGTACTTTTCAGATTTTTTTAATTTCCGCAGTCAGGATGAAAGAAAGTTTTTTTTTTACAAATTTCAAAATCTGTCAATTATTGTCCAAATTATTTTTATTTCACATCTAGACATGTGAAATGTATGAACTATGGCAAAAAAGTGAAAAAAAAATTGGTTTGATTTTTTCGTACTTTTCAGATTTTCTTAGTTTTCATTTATAAGGTCCTTGGTCAGGAAAAAAGACAGATTTTTGAAAAATTTCAAAATCTGTCAATTATTGTCCAAATTATTTTTATTTCGCATCTAGACATGTGAAATGTATGAACTATGGCAAAAAAGTGAAAAAAAAATTGGTTTGATTTTTTCGTACTTTTCAGATTTTCTTAGTTTTCATTAAAGGTCCGTGGTCAGGAAAAAAGACAGATTTTTGAAAAATTTCAAAATCTGTCAATTATTGTCCAAATTATTTTTATTTCACATCTAGACATGTGAAATGTATGAACTATGGCAAAAAAATTGAAAAAAAATTGGTTTGATTTTTTCGTACTTTTCAGATTTTCTTAGTTTTCATTTAAGGTCCGTGGTCAGGAAAAAAGACAGATTTTTGAAAAATTTCAAAATCTGTCAATTATTGTCCAAATTATTTTTATTTCACATCTAGACATGTGAAATGTATGAACTATGGCAAAAAAAGTGAAAAAAAAATTGGTCTGATTTTTTCGTACTTTTCAGTTTTTTTTTATTTCCGCAGTCAGGATGAAAGAAAGTTTTTTTTTTACAAATTTCAAAATCTGTCAATTATTGTCCAAATTATTTTTATTTCACATCTAGACATGTGAAATGTATGAACTATGGCAAAAAAGTGAAAAAAAAATTGGTTTGATTTTTTCGTACTTTTCAGATTTTCTTAGTTTTCATTTATAAGGTCCTTGGTCAGGAAAAAAGACAGATTTTTGAAAAATTTCAAAATCTGTCAATTATTGTCCAAATTATTTTTATTTCGCATCTAGACATGTGAAATGTATGAACTATGGCAAAAAAGTGAAAAAAAAATTGGTTTGATTTTTTCGTACTTTTCAGATTTTCTTAGTTTTCATTAAAGGTCCGTGGTCAGGAAAAAAGACAGATTTTTGAAAAATTTCAAAATCTGTCAATTATTGTCCAAATTATTTTTATTTCACATCTAGACATGTGAAATGTATGAACTATGGCAAAAAAAGTGAAAAAAAAATTGGTCTGATTTTTTCGTACTTTTCAGATTTTTTTAATTTTCGTGGTCAGGATGAGAGAAAGTTTTTTTTTTACAAATTTCAAAATCTGTAAATTATTGTCCAAATTATTTTTATTTCACATCTAGACATGTGAAATGTATGAACTATGGCAAAAAATTTGAAAACAAATTGGTTTGATTTTTTCGTACTTTTCAGATTTTCTTAGTTTTCATTTAAGGTCCGTGGTCAGGAAAAAAGACAGATTTTTGAAAAATTTCAAGATCTGTCAATTATTGTCCAAATTATTTTTATTTCACATCTAGACATGTGAAATGTATGAACTATGGCAAAAAAGTGAAAAAAAAATTGGTTTGATTTTTTCGTACTTTTCAGATTTTCTTTGTTTTCATTTAAGGTCCGTGGTCAGGAAAAAAGACAGATTTTTGAAAAATTTCAAAATCTGTCAATTATTGTCAAAATTATTTTTATTTCACATCTAGACATGTGAAATGTATGAACTATGGCAAAAAAAGTGAAAAAAAAATTGGTCTGATTTTTTCGTACTTTTCAGATTTTTTTAATTTTCGTGGTCAGGATGAGAGAAAGTTTTTTTTTTACAAATTTCAAAATCTGTAAATTATTGTCCAAATTATTTTTATTTCACATCTAGACATGTGAAATGTATGAACTATGGCAAAAAAGTGAAAAAAAAATTGGTTTGATTTTTTCGTACTTTTCAGATTTTCTTAGTTTTCATTTAAGGTCCGTGGTCAGGAAAAAAGACAGATTTTTGAAAAATTTCAGAATCTGTCAATTATTGTCAAAATTATTTTTATTTCACATCTAGACATGTGAAATGTATGAACTATGGCAAAAAAGTGAAAAAAAAATTGGTTTGATTTTTTCGTACTTTTCAGATTTTCTTAGTTTTCATTTAAGGTCCGTGGTCAGGAAAAAAGACAGATTTTTGAAAAATTTCAAAATCTGTCAATTATTGTCAAAATTATTTTTATTTCACATCTAGACATGTGAAATGTATGAACTATGGCAAAAAAAGTGAAAAAAAAATTGGTCTGATTTTTTCGTACTTTTCAGATTTTTTTAATTTTCGTGGTCAGGATGAGAGAAAGTTTTTTTTTTACAAATTTCAAAATCTGTAAATTATTGTCCAAATTATTTTTATTTCACATCTAGACATGTGAAATGTATGAACTATGGCAAAAAAGTGAAAAAAAAATTGGTTTGATTTTTTCGTACTTTTCAGATTTTCTTAGTTTTCATTTAAGGTCCGTGGTCAGGAAAAAAGACAGATTTTTGAAAAATTTCAGAATCTGTCAATTATTGTCAAAATTATTTTTATTTCACATCTAGACATGTGAAATGTATGAACTATGGCAAAAAAGTGAAAAAAAAATTGGTTTGATTTTTTCGTACTTTTCAGATTTTCTTAGTTTTCATTTAAGGTCCGTGGTCAGGAAAAAAGACAGATTTTTGAAAAATTTCAAAATCTGTCAATTATTGTCAAAATTATTTTTATTTCACATCTAGACATGTGAAATGTATGAACTATGGCAAAGAAAGTGAAAAAAAAATTGGTCTGATTTTTTCGTACTTTTCAGATTTTTTTAATTTCCGCAGTCAGGATGAAAGAAAGTTTTTTTTTTACAAATTTCAAAATCTGTAAATTTTTGTCCAAATTATTTTTATTTCACATCTAGACATGTGAAATGTATGAACTATGGCAAAAAATTTGAAAAAAAATTGGTTTGATTTTTTCGTACTTTTCAGATTTTCTTAGTTTTCATTTAAGGTCCGTGGTCAGGAAAAAAGACAGATTTTTGAAAAATTTCAAGATCTGTCAATTATTGTCCAAATTATTTTTATTTCACATCTAGACATGTGAAATGTATGAACTATGGCAAAAAAGTGAAAAAAAAATTGGTTTGATTTTTTCGTACTTTTCAGATTTTCTTAGTTTTCATTTAAGGTCCGTGGTCAGGAAAAAAGACAGATTTTTGAAAAATTTCAAAATCTGTCAATTATTGTCAAAATTATTTTTATTTCACATCTAGACATGTGAAATGTATGAACTATGGCAAAAAAAGTGAAAAAAAAATTGGTCTGATTTTTTCGTACTTTTCAGTTTTTTTTTATTTCCGCAGTCAGGATGAAAGAAAGTTTTTTTTTTACAAATTTCAAAATCTGTCAATTATTGTCCAAATTATTTTTATTTCACATCTAGACATGTGAAATGTATGAACTATGGCAAAAAAGTGAAAAAAAAATTGGTTTGATTTTTTCGTACTTTTCAGATTTTCTTAGTTTTCATTTATAAGGTCCTTGGTCAGGAAAAAAGACAGATTTTTGAAAAATTTCAAAATCTGTCAATTATTGTCCAAATTATTTTTATTTCGCATCTAGACATGTGAAATGTATGAACTATGGCAAAAAAGTGAAAAAAAAATTGGTTTGATTTTTTCGTACTTTTCAGATTTTCTTAGTTTTCATTAAAGGTCCGTGGTCAGGAAAAAAGACAGATTTTTGAAAAATTTCAAAATCTGTCAATTATTGTCCAAATTATTTTTATTTCACATCTAGACATGTGAAATGTATGAACTATGGCAAAAAAAGTGAAAAAAAAATTGGTCTGATTTTTTCGTACTTTTCAGATTTTTTTAATTTTCGTGGTCAGGATGAGAGAAAGTTTTTTTTTTACAAATTTCAAAATCTGTAAATTATTGTCCAAATTATTTTTATTTCACATCTAGACATGTGAAATGTATGAACTATGGCAAAAAATTTGAAAACAAATTGGTTTGATTTTTTCGTACTTTTCAGATTTTCTTAGTTTTCATTTAAGGTCCGTGGTCAGGAAAAAAGACAGATTTTTGAAAAATTTCAAGATCTGTCAATTATTGTCCAAATTATTTTTATTTCACATCTAGACATGTGAAATGTATGAACTATGGCAAAAAAGTGAAAAAAAAATTGGTTTGATTTTTTCGTACTTTTCCGATTTTCTTAGTTTTCATTTAAGGTCCGTGGTCAGGAAAATAGACAGATTTTTGAAAAATTTCAAAATCTGTCAATTATTGTCAAAATTATTTTTATTTCACATCTAGACATGTGAAATGTATGAACTATGGCAAAAAAAGTGAAAAAAAAATTGGTCTGATTTTTTCGTACTTTTCAGATTTTTTTAATTTCCGCAGTCAGGATGAAAGAAAGTTTTTTTTTTACAAATTTCAAAATCTGTCAATTATTGTCCAAATTATTTTTATTTCGCATCTAGACATGTGAAATGTATGAACTATGGCAAAAAAGTGAAAAAAAAATTGGTTTGATTTTTTCGTACTTTTCAGATTTTCTTAGTTTTCATTTAAGGTCCGTGGTCAGGAAAAAAGACAGATTTTTGAAAAATTTCAATTTCTGTCAATTATTGTCCAAATTATTTTTATTTCGCATCTAGACATGTGAAATGTATGAACTATGGCAAAAAAGTGAAAAAAAAATTGGTTTGATTTTTTCGTACTTTTCAGATTTTCTTAGTTTTCATTAAAGGTCCGTGGTCAGGAAAAAAGACAGATTTTTGAAAAATTTCAAAATCTGTCAATTATTGTCCAAATTATTTTTATTTCACATCTAGACATGTGAAATGTATGAACTATGGCAAAAAAAGTGAAAAAAAAATTGGTCTGATTTTTTCGTACTTTTCAGATTTTTTTAATTTTCGTGGTCAGGATGAGAGAAAGTTTTTTTTTTACAAATTTCAAAATCTGTAAATTATTGTCCAAATTATTTTTATTTCACATCTAGACATGTGAAATGTATGAACTATGGCAAAAAATTTGAAAACAAATTGGTTTGATTTTTTCGTACTTTTCAGATTTTCTTAGTTTTCATTTAAGGTCCGTGGTCAGGAAAAAAGACAGATTTTTGAAAAATTTCAAGATCTGTCAATTATTGTCCAAATTATTTTTATTTCACATCTAGACATGTGAAATGTATGAACTATGGCAAAAAAGTGAAAAAAAAATTGGTTTGATTTTTTCGTACTTTTCAGATTTTCTTTGTTTTCATTTAAGGTCCGTGGTCAGGAAAAAAGACAGATTTTTGAAAAATTTCAAAATCTGTCAATTATTGTCCAAATTATTTTTATTTCACATCTAGACATGTGAAATGTATGAACTATGGCAAAAAAAGTGAAAAAAAAATTGGTCTGATTTTTTCGTACTTTTCAGATTTTTTTAATTTTCGTGGTCAGGATGAGAGAAAGTTTTTTTTTTACAAATTTCAAAATCTGTAAATTATTGTCCAAATTATTTTTATTTCACATCTAGACATGTGAAATGTATGAACTATGGCAAAAAAGTGAAAAAAAAATTGGTTTGATTTTTTCGTACTTTTCAGATTTTCTTAGTTTTCATTTAAGGTCCGTGGTCAGGAAAAAAGACAGATTTTTGAAAAATTTCAGAATCTGTCAATTATTGTCAAAATTATTTTTATTTCACATCTAGACATGTGAAATGTATGAACTATGGCAAAAAAGTGAAAAAAAAATTGGTTTGATTTTTTCGTACTTTTCAGATTTTCTGAGTTTTCATTTAAGGTCCGTGGTCAGGAAAAAAGACAGATTTTTGAAAAATTTCAAAATCTGTCAATTATTGTCAAAATTATTTTTATTTCACATCTAGACATGTGAAATGTATGAACTATGGCAAAAAAGTGAAAAAAAAATTGGTTTGATTTTTTCGTACTTTTCAGATTTTCTTAGTTTTCATTTAAGGTCCGTGGTCAGGAAAAAAGACAGATTTTTGAAAAATTTCAAAATCTGTCAATTATTGTCAAAATTATTTTTATTTCACATCTAGACATGTGAAATGTATGAACTATGGCAAAGAAAGTGAAAAAAAAATTGGTCTGATTTTTTCGTACTTTTCAGATTTTTTTAATTTCCGCAGTCAGGATGAAAGAAAGTTTTTTTTTTACAAATTTCAAAATCTGTAAATTTTTGTCCAAATTATTTTTATTTCACATCTAGACATGTGAAATGTATGAACTATGGCAAAAAATTTGAAAAAAAATTGGTTTGATTTTTTCGTACTTTTCAGATTTTCTTAGTTTTCATTTAAGGTCCGTGGTCAGGAAAAAAGACAGATTTTTGAAAAATTTCAAAATCTGTCAATTATTGTCCAAATTATTTTTATTTCACATCTAGACATGTGAAATGTATGAACTATGGCAAAAATGACAAAAAAATTGGTTTGATTTTTTCGTACTTTTCAGATTTTCTTAGTTTTCATTTAAGGTCCGTGGTCAGGAAAAAAGACAGATTTTTGAAAAATTTCAAAATCTGTCAATTATTGTCCAAATTATTTTTATTTCACATCTAGACATGTGAAATGTATGAACTATGGCAAAAAAGTGAAAAAAAAATTGGTTTGATTTTTTCGTACTTTTCAGATTTTCTTAGTTTTCATTTAAGGTCCGTGGTCAGGAAAAAAGACAGATTTTTGAAAAATTTCAAAATCTGTCAATTATTGTCCAAATTATTTTTATTTCACATCTAGACATGTGAAATGTATGAACTATGGCAAAAAAAGTGAAAAAAAAATTGGTCTGATTTTTTCGTACTTTTCAGATTTTTTTAATTTTCGTGGTCAGGATGAGAGAAAGTTTTTTTTTTACAAATTTCAAAATCTGTAAATTATTGTCCAAATTATTTTTATTTCACATCTAGACATGTGAAATGTATGAACTATGGCAAAAAATTTGAAAAAAAATTGGTTTGATTTTTTCGTACTTTTCAGATTTTCTTAGTTTTCATTTAAGGTCCGTGGTCAGGAAAAAAGACAGATTTTTGAAAAATTTCAAGATCTGTCAATTATTGTCCAAATTATTTTTATTTCACATCTAGACATGTGAAATGTATGAACTATGGCAAAAAAGTGAAAAAAAAATTGGTTTGATTTTTTCGTACTTTTCAGATTTTCTTAGTTTTCATTTAAGGTCCGTGGTCAGGAAAAAAGACAGATTTTTGAAAAATTTCAAAATCTGTCAATTATTGTCCAAATTATTTTTATTTCACATCTAGACATGTGAAATGTATGAACTATGGCAAAAAAAGTGAAAAAAAAATTGGTCTGATTTTTTCGTACTTTTCAGATTTTTTTAATTTTCGTGGTCAGGATGAGAGAAAGTTTTTTTTTTACAAATTTCAAAATCTGTAAATTATTGTCCAAATTATTTTTATTTCACATCTAGACATGTGAAATGTATGAACTATGGCAAAAAATTTGAAAAAAAATTGGTTTGATTTTTTCGTACTTTTCAGATTTTCTTAGTTTTCATTTAAGGTCCGTGGTCAGGAAAAAAGACAGATTTTTGAAAAATTTCAAGATCTGTCAATTATTGTCCAAATTATTTTTATTTCACATCTAGACATGTGAAATGTATGAACTATGGCAAAAAAGTGAAAAAAAAATTGGTTTGATTTTTTCGTACTTTTCAGATTTTCTTAGTTTTCATTTAAGGTCCGTGGTCAGGAAAAAAGACAGATTTTTGAAAAATTTCAAAATCTGTCAATTATTGTCAAAATTATTTTTATTTCACATCTAGACATGTGAAATGTATGAACTATGGCAAAAAAAGTGAAAAAAAAATTGGTCTGATTTTTTCGTACTTTTCAGATTTTTTTAATTTTCGTGGTCAGGATGAGAGAAAGTTTTTTTTTTACAAATTTCAAAATCTGTAAATTTTTGTCCAAATTATTTTTATTTCACATCTAGACATGTGAAATGTATGAACTATGGCAAAAAATTTGAAAAAAAATTGGTTTGATTTTTTCGTACTTTTCAGATTTTCTTAGTTTTCATTTAAGGTCCGTGGTCAGGAAAAAAGACAGATTTTTGAAAAATTTCAAAATCTGTCAGTTATTGTCCAAATTATTTTTATTTCACATCTAGACATGTGAAATGTATGAACTATGGCAAAAAAGTGAAAAAAAAATTGGTTTGATTTTTTCGTACTTTTCAGATTTTCTTAGTTTTCATTTAAGGTCCGTGGTCAGGAAAAAAGACAGATTTTTGAAAAATTTCAAAATCTGTCAATTATTGTCCAAATTATTTTTATTTCACATCTAGACATGTGAAATGTATGAACTATGGCAAAAAAGTGAAAAAAAAAATTGGTTTGATTTTTTCGTACTTTTCAGATTTTCTTAGTTTTCATTTAAGGTCCGTGGTCAGGAAAAAAGACAGATTTTTGAAAAATTTCAAAATCTGTCAATTATTGTCCAAATTATTTTTATTTCACATCTAGACATGTGAAATGTATGAACTATGGCAAAAAAAGTGAAAAAAAAATTGGTCTGATTTTTTCGTACTTTTCAGATTTTTTTAATTTTCGTGGTCAGGATGAGAGAAAGTTTTTTTTTTACAAATTTCAAAA
The DNA here is from genome assembly GCF_018492685.1 of Alosa sapidissima. Lineage (NCBI taxonomy): Eukaryota > Metazoa > Chordata > Actinopteri > Clupeiformes > Clupeidae > Alosa > Alosa sapidissima. The sequence continues at coordinate 35,102,428 of NC_055972.1, forward strand.
TCTGTAAATTATTGTCCAAATTATTTTTATTTCACATCTAGACATGTGAAATGTATGAACTATGGCAAAAAAGTGAAAAAAAAATTGGTTTGATTTTTTCGTACTTTTCAGATTTTCTTAGTTTTCATTTAAGGTCCGTGGTCAGGAAAAAAGACAGATTTTTGAAAAATTTCAAAATCTGTCAATTATTGTCCAAATTATTTTTATTTCACATCTAGACATGTGAAATGTATGAACTATGGCAAAAAAGTGAAAAAAAAATTGGTTTGATTTTTTCGTACTTTTCAGATTTTCTTAGTTTTCATTTAAGGTCCGTGGTCAGGAAAAAAGACAGATTTTTGAAAAATTTCAAAATCTGTCAATTATTGTCCAAATTATTTTTATTTCACATCTAGACATGTGAAATGTATGAACTATGGCAAAAAAGTGAAAAAAAAATTGGTTTGATTTTTTCGTACTTTTCAGATTTTCTTAGTTTTCATTTAAGGTCCGTGGTCAGGAAAAAAGACAGATTTTTGAAAAATTTCAAGATCTGTCAATTATTGTCCAAATTATTTTTATTTCACATCTAGACATGTGAAATGTATGAACTATGGCAAAAAAAGCGAAAAAAAAATTGGTCTGATTTTTTCGTACTTTTCAGATTTTTTTAATTTTCGTGGTCAGGATGAGAGAAAGTTTTTTTTTTACAAATTTCAAAATCTGTAAATTATTGTCCAATTGTCCAAATTATTTTTATTTCACATCTAGACATGTGAAATGTATGAACTATGGCAAAAAATTTGAAAAAAAATTGGTTTGATTTTTTCGTACTTTTCAGATTTTCTTAGTTTTCATTTAAGGTCCGTGGTCAGGAAAAAAGACAGATTTTTGAAAAATTTCAAAATCTGTCAATTATTGTCCAAATTATTTTTATTTCACATCTAGACATGTGAAATGTATGAACTATGGCAAAAAAGTGAAAAAAAAATTGGTTTGATTTTTTCGTACTTTTCAGATTTTCTTAGTTTTCATTTAAGGTCCGTGGTCAGGAAAAAAGACAGATTTTTGAAAAATTTCAAAATCTGTCAATTATTGTCCAAATTATTTTTATTTCACATCTAGACATGTGAAATGTATGAACTATGGCAAAAAAGTGAAAAAAAAATTGGTTTGATTTTTTCGTACTTTTCAGATTTTCTTAGTTTTCATTTAAGGTCCGTGGTCAGGAAAAAAGACAGATTTTTGAAAAATTTCAAAATCTGTCAATTATTGTCCAAATTATTTTTATTTCACATCTAGACATGTGAAATGTATGAACTATGGCAAAAAAGTGAAAAAAAAATTGGTTTGACTTTTTCGTACTTTTCAGATTTTCTTAGTTTTCATTTAAGGTCCGTGGTCAGGAAAAAAGACAGATTTTTGAAAAATTTCAAAATCTGTCAATTATTGTCAAAATTATTTTTATTTCACATCTAGACATGTGAAATGTATGAACTATGGCAAAAAAAGTGAAAAAAAAATTGGTCTGATTTTTTCGTACTTTTCAGATTTTTTTAATTTTCGTGGTCAGGATGAGAGAAAGTTTTTTTTTTACAAATTTCAAAATCTGTAAATTATTGTCCAAATTATTTTTATTTCACATCTAGACATGTGAAATGTATGAACTATGGCAAAAAATTTGAAAAAAAATTGGTTTGATTTTTTCGTACTTTTCAGATTTTCTTAGTTTTCATTTAAGGTCCGTGGTCAGGAAAAAAGACAGATTTTTGAAAAATTTCAAGATCTGTCAATTATTGTCCAAATTATTTTTATTTCACATCTAGACATGTGAAATGTATGAACTATGGCAAAAATGACAAAAAAATTGGTTTGATTTTTTCGTACTTTTCAGATTTTCTTAGTTTTCATTTAAGGTCCGTGGTCAGGAAAAAGGTCCGTGGTCAGGAAAAAAGACAGATTTTTGAAAAATTTCAAAATCTGTCAATTTTTGTCAAAATTATTTTTATTTCACATCTAGACATGTGAAATGTATGAACTATGGCAAAAAAGTGAAAAAAAAATTGGTTTGATTTTTTCGTACTTTTCAGATTTTCTTAGTTTTCATTTAAGGTCCGTGGTCAGGAAAAAAGACAGATTTTTGAAAAATTTCAAAATCTGTCAATTATTGTCCAAATTATTTTTATTTCACATCTAGACATGTGAAATGTATGAACTATGGCAAAAAAGTGAAAAAAAAATTGGTTTGATTTTTTCGTACTTTTCAGATTTTCCTAGTTTTCATTTAAGGTCCGTGGTCAGGAAAAAAGACAGATTTTTGAAAAATTTCAAAATCTGTCAATTATTGTCCAAATTATTTTTATTTCACATCTAGACATGTGAAATGTATGAACTATGGCAAAGAAAGTGAAAAAAAAATTGGTCTGATTTTTTCGTACTTTTCAGATTTTTTTAATTTCCGCAGTCAGGATGAAAGAAAGTTTTTTTTTTACAAATTTCAAAATCTGTCAATTATTGTACAAATTATTTTTATTTCACATCTAGACATGTGAAATGTATGAACTATGGCAAAAAAGTGAAAAAAAAATTGGTTTGATTTTTTCGTACTTTTCAGATTTTCTTAGTTTTCATTTAAGGTCCGTGGTCAGGAAAAAAGACAGATTTTTGAAAAATTTCAAAATCTGTCAATTATTGTCAAAATTATTTTTATTTCACATCTAGACATGTGAAATGTATGAACTATGGCAAAAAAAGTGATAAAAAAATTGGTTTGATTTTTTCGTACTTTTCAGATTTTCTTAGTTTTCATTTAAGGTCCGTGGTCAGGAAAAAAGACAGATTTTTTAAAAATTTCAGAATCTGTCAATTATTGTCAAAATTATTTTTATTTCACATCTAGACATGTGAAATGTATGAACTATGGCAAAAAAGTGAAAAAAAAATTGGTTTGATTTTTTCGTACTTTTCAGATTTTCTGAGTTTTCATTTAAGGTCCGTGGTCAGGAAAAAAGACAGATTTTTGAAAAATTTCAAAATCTGTCAATTATTGTCCAAATTATTTTTATTTCACATCTAGACATGTGAAATGTATGAACTATGGCAAAGAAAGTGAAAAAAAAATTGGTCTGATTTTTTCGTACTTTTCAGATTTTTTTAATTTCCGCAGTCAGGATGAAAGAAAGTTTTTTTTTTACAAATTTCAAAATCTGTCAATTATTGTCCAAATTATTTTTATTTCACATCTAGACATGTGAAATGTATGAACTATGGCAAAAAAGTGAAAAAAAAATTGGTTTGATTTTTTCGTACTTTTCAGATTTTCTGAGTTTTCATTTAAGGTCCGTGGTCAGGAAAAAAGACAGATTTTTGAAAAATTTCAAAATCTGTCAATTATTGTCCAAATTATTTTTATTTCACATCTAGACATGTGAAATGTATGAACTATGGCAAAAAAGTGAAAAAAAAATTGGTTTGATTTTTTCGTACTTTTCAGATTTTCTTAGTTTTCATTTAAGGTCCGTGGTCAGGAAAAAAGACAGATTTTTGAAAAATTTCAAAATCTGTCAATTATTGTCCAAATTATTTTTATTTCACATCTAGACATGTGAAATGTATGAACTATGGCAAAAAAGTGAAAAAAAAATTGGTTTGATTTTTTCGTACTTTTCAGATTTTCTTAGTTTTCATTTAAGGTCCGTGGTCAGGAAAAAAGACAGATTTTTGAAAAATTTCAAAATCTGTCAATTATTGTCCAAATTATTTTTATTTCACATCTAGACATGTGAAATGTATGAACTATGGCAAAAAAGTGAAAAAAAAATTGGTTTGACTTTTTCGTACTTTTCAGATTTTCTTAGTTTTCATTTAAGGTCCGTGGTCAGGAAAAAAGACAGATTTTTGAAAAATTTCAAAATCTGTCAATTATTGTCAAAATTATTTTTATTTCACATCTAGACATGTGAAATGTATGAACTATGGCAAAAAAAGTGAAAAAAAAATTGGTCTGATTTTTTCGTACTTTTCAGATTTTTTTAATTTTCGTGGTCAGGATGAGAGAAAGTTTTTTTTTTACAAATTTCAAAATCTGTAAATTATTGTCCAAATTATTTTTATTTCACATCTAGACATGTGAAATGTATGAACTATGGCAAAAAATTTGAAAAAAAATTGGTTTGATTTTTTCGTACTTTTCAGATTTTCTTAGTTTTCATTTAAGGTCCGTGGTCAGGAAAAAAGACAGATTTTTGAAAAATTTCAAGATCTGTCAATTATTGTCCAAATTATTTTTATTTCACATCTAGACATGTGAAATGTATGAACTATGGCAAAAATGACAAAAAAATTGGTTTGATTTTTTCGTACTTTTCAGATTTTCTTAGTTTTCATTTAAGGTCCGTGGTCAGGAAAAAGGTCCGTGGTCAGGAAAAAAGACAGATTTTTGAAAAATTTCAAAATCTGTCAATTTTTGTCAAAATTATTTTTATTTCACATCTAGACATGTGAAATGTATGAACTATGGCAAAAAAGTGAAAAAAAAATTGGTTTGATTTTTTCGTACTTTTCAGATTTTCTTAGTTTTCATTTAAGGTCCGTGGTCAGGAAAAAAGACAGATTTTTGAAAAATTTCAAAATCTGTCAATTATTGTCCAAATTATTTTTATTTCACATCTAGACATGTGAAATGTATGAACTATGGCAAAAAAGTGAAAAAAAAATTGGTTTGATTTTTTCGTACTTTTCAGATTTTCTTAGTTTTCATTTAAGGTCCGTGGTCAGGAAAAAAGACAGATTTTTGAAAAATTTCAAAATCTGTCAATTATTGTCCAAATTATTTTTATTTCACATCTAGACATGTGAAATGTATGAACTATGGCAAAGAAAGTGAAAAAAAAATTGGTCTGATTTTTTCGTACTTTTCAGATTTTTTTAATTTCCGCAGTCAGGATGAAAGAAAGTTTTTTTTTTACAAATTTCAAAATCTGTCAATTATTGTACAAATTATTTTTATTTCACATCTAGACATGTGAAATGTATGAACTATGGCAAAAAAGTGAAAAAAAAATTGGTTTGATTTTTTCGTACTTTTCAGATTTTCTTAGTTTTCATTTAAGGTCCGTGGTCAGGAAAAAAGACAGATTTTTGAAAAATTTCAAAATCTGTCAATTATTGTCAAAATTATTTTTATTTCACATCTAGACATGTGAAATGTATGAACTATGGCAAAAAAAGTGATAAAAAAATTGGTTTGATTTTTTCGTACTTTTCAGATTTTCTTAGTTTTCATTTAAGGTCCGTGGTCAGGAAAAAAGACAGATTTTTGAAAAATTTCAGAATCTGTCAATTATTGTCAAAATTATTTTTATTTCACATCTAGACATGTGAAATGTATGAACTATGGCAAAAAAGTGAAAAAAAAATTGGTTTGATTTTTTCGTACTTTTCAGATTTTCTGAGTTTTCATTTAAGGTCCGTGGTCAGGAAAAAAGACAGATTTTTGAAAAATTTCAAAATCTGTCAATTATTGTCAAAATTATTTTTATTTCACATCTAGACATGTGAAATGTATGAACTATGGCAAAAAAGTGAAAAAAAAATTGGTTTGATTTTTTCGTACTTTTCAGATTTTCTTAGTTTTCATTTAAGGTCCGTGGTCAGGAAAAAAGACAGATTTTTGAAAAATTTCAAAATCTGTCAATTATTGTCAAAATTATTTTTATTTCACATCTAGACATGTGAAATGTATGAACTATGGCAAAGAAAGTGAAAAAAAAATTGGTCTGATTTTTTCGTACTTTTCAGATTTTTTTAATTTCCGCAGTCAGGATGAAAGAAAGTTTTTTTTTTACAAATTTCAAAATCTGTCAATTATTGTCCAAATTATTTTTATTTCACATCTAGACATGTGAAATGTATGAACTATGGCAAAAAAGTGAAAAAAAAATTGGTTTGATTTTTTCGTACTTTTCAGATTTTCTGAGTTTTCATTTAAGGTCCGTGGTCAGGAAAAAAGACAGATTTTTGAAAAATTTCAAAATCTGTCAATTATTGTCAAAATTATTTTTATTTCACATCTAGACATGTGAAATGTATGAACTATGGCAAAAAAGTGAAAAAAAAATTGGTTTGATTTTTTCGTACTTTTCAGATTTTCTTAGTTTTCATTTAAGGTCCGTGGTCAGGAAAAAAGACAGATTTTTGAAAAATTTCAAAATCTGTCAATTATTGTCAAAATTATTTTTATTTCACATCTAGACATGTGAAATGTATGAACTATGGCAAAGAAAGTGAAAAAAAAATTGGTCTGATTTTTTCGTACTTTTCAGATTTTTTTAATTTCCGCAGTCAGGATGAAAGAAAGTTTTTTTTTTACAAATTTCAAAATCTGTCAATTATTGTCCAAATTATTTTTATTTCACATCTAGACATGTGAAATGTATGAACTATGGCAAAAAAGTGAAAAAAAAAAATTGGTTTGATTTTTTCGTACTTTTCAGATTTTCTTAGTTTTCATTTAAGGTCCGTGGTCAGGAAAAAAGACAGATTTTTGAAAAATTTCAAAATCTGTCAATTATTGTCAAAATTATTTTTATTTCACATCTAGACATGTGAAATGTATGAACTATGGCAAAAAAAGTGAAAAAAAAATTGGTTTGATTTTTTCGTACTTTTCAGATTTTTTTAATTTCCGCAGTCAGGATGAAAGAAAGTTTTTTTTTTACAAATTTCAAAATCTGTCAATTATTGTCCAAATTATTTTTATTTCACATCTAGACATGTGAAATGTATGAACTATGGCAAAAAAGTGAAAAAAAAAAATTGGTTTGATTTTTTCGTACTTTTCAGATTTTCTTAGTTTTCATTTAAGGTCCGTGGTCAGGAAAAAAGACAGATTTTTGAAAAATTTCAAGATCTGTCAATTATTGTCCAAATTATTTTTATTTCACATCTAGACATGTGAAATGTATGAACTATGGCAAAAAAGTGGAAAAAAAATTGGTTTGATTTTTTCGTACTTTTCAGATTTTCTTAGTTTTCATTTAAGGTCCGTGGTCAGGAAAAAAGACAGATTTTTGAAAAATTTCAAAATCTGTCAATTATTGTCCAAATTATTTTTATTTCACATCTAGACATGTGAAATGTATGAACTATGGCAAAAAAGTGAAAAAAAAATTGGTTTGATTTTTTCGTACTTTTCAGATTTTCTTAGTTTTCATTTAAGGTCCGTGGTCAGGAAAAAAGACAGATTTTTGAAAATTTTCAAAATCTGTCAATTATTGTCCAAATTATTTTTATTTCACATCTAGACATGTGAAATGTATGAACTATGGCAAAAAAGTGAAAAAAAAATTGGTTTGATTTTTTCGTACTTTTCAGATTTTCTTAGTTTTCATTTAAGGTCCGTGGTCAGGAAAAAAGACAGATTTTTGAAAAATTTCAAAATCTGTCAATTATTGTCAAAATTATTTTTATTTCACATCTAGACATGTGAAATGTATGAACTATGGCAAAAAAAGTGAAAAAAAAATTGGTCTGATTTTTTCGTACTTTTCAGATTTTTTTAATTTTCGTGGTCAGGATGAGAGAAAGTTTTTTTTTTACAAATTTCAAAATCTGTAAATTATTGTCCAAATTATTTTTATTTCACATCTAGACATGTGAAATGTATGAACTATGGCAAAAAATTTGAAAAAAAATTGGTTTGATTTTTTCGTACTTTTCAGATTTTCTTAGTTTTCATTTAAGGTCCGTGGTCAGGAAAAAAGACAGATTTTTGAAAAATTTCAAGATCTGTCAATTATTGTCCAAATTATTTTTATTTCACATCTAGACATGTGAAATGTATGAACTATGGCAAAAATGACAAAAAAATTGGTTTGATTTTTTCGTACTTTTCAGATTTTCTTAGTTTTCATTTAAGGTCCGTGGTCAGGAAAAAGGTCCGTGGTCAGGAAAAAAGACAGATTTTTGAAAAATTTCAAAATCTGTCAATTTTTGTCAAAATTATTTTTATTTCACATCTAGACATGTGAAATGTATGAACTATGGCAAAAAAGTGAAAAAAAAATTGGTTTGATTTTTTCGTACTTTTCAGATTTTCTTAGTTTTCATTTAAGGTCCGTGGTCAGGAAAAAAGACAGATTTTTGAAAAATTTCAAAATCTGTCAATTATTGTCCAAATTATTTTTATTTCACATCTAGACATGTGAAATGTATGAACTATGGCAAAAAAAGTGAAAAAAAAATTGGTCTGATTTTTTCGTACTTTTCAGATTTTTTTAATTTTCGTGGTCAGGATGAGAGAAAGTTTTTTTTTTACAAATTTCAAAATCTGTAAATTATTGTCCAAATTATTTTTATTTCAAATCTAGACATGTGAAATGTATGAACTATGGCAAAAAATTTGAAAAAAAATTGGTTTGATTTTTTCGTACTTTTCAGATTTTCTTAGTTTTCATTTAAGGTCTGTGGTCAGGAAAAAAGACAGATTTTTGAAAAATTTCAAAATCTGTCAATTATTGTCCAAATTATTTTTATTTCACATCTAGACATGTGAAATGTATGAACTATGGCAAAAAAAGTGAAAAAAAAATTGGTCTGATTTTTTCGTACTTTTCAGATTTTTTTAATTTTCGTGGTCAGGATGAGAGAAAGTTTTTTTTTTACAAATTTCAAAATCTGTAAATTATTGTCCAAATTATTTTTATTTCAAATCTAGACATGTGAAATGTATGAACTATGGCAAAAAATTTGAAAAAAAATTGGTTTGATTTTTTCGTACTTTTCAGATTTTCTTAGTTTTCATTTAAGGTCCGTGGTCAGGAAAAAAGACAGATTTTTGAAAAATTTCAAGATCTGTCAATTATTGTCCAAATTATTTTTATTTCACATCTAGACATGTGAAATGTATGAACTATGGCAAAAAAGTGAAAAAAAAATTGGTTTGATTTTTTCGTACTTTTCAGATTTTCTTAGTTTTCATTTAAGGTCCGTGGTCAGGAAAAAAGACAGATTTTTGAAAAATTTCAAGATCTGTCAATTATTGTCCAAATTATTTTTATTTCACATCTAGACATGTGAAATGTATGAACTATGGCAAAAAAGTGAAAAAAAAATTGGTTTGATTTTTTCGTACTTTTCAGATTTTCTTAGTTTTCATTTAAGGTCCGTGGTCAGGAAAAAAGACAGATTTTTGAAAAATTTCAAAATCTGTCAATTATTGTCAAAATTATTTTTATTTCACATCTAGACATGTGAAATGTATGAACTATGGCAAAGAAAGTGAAAAAAAAATTGGTCTGATTTTTTCGTACTTTTCAGATTTTTTTAATTTCCGCAGTCAGGATGAAAGAAAGTTTTTTTTTTACAAATTTCAAAATCTGTCAATTATTGTCCAAATTATTTTTATTTCACATCTAGACATGTGAAATGTATGAACTATGGCAAAAAAGTGAAAAAAAAAAATTGGTTTGATTTTTTCGTACTTTTCAGATTTTCTTAGTTTTCATTTAAGGTCCGTGGTCAGGAAAAAAGACAGATTTTTGAAAAATTTCAAAATCTGTCAATTATTGTCAAAATTATTTTTATTTCACATCTAGACATGTGAAATGTATGAACTATGGCAAAAAAAGTGAAAAAAAAATTGGTTTGATTTTTTCGTACTTTTCAGATTTTTTTAATTTCCGCAGTCAGGATGAAAGAAAGTTTTTTTTTTACAAATTTCAAAATCTGTCAATTATTGTCCAAATTATTTTTATTTCACATCTAGACATGTGAAATGTATGAACTATGGCAAAAAAGTGAAAAAAAAAAATTGGTTTGATTTTTTCGTACTTTTCAGATTTTCTTAGTTTTCATTTAAGGTCCGTGGTCAGGAAAAAAGACAGATTTTTGAAAAATTTCAAGATCTGTCAATTATTGTCCAAATTATTTTTATTTCACATCTAGACATGTGAAATGTATGAACTATGGCAAAAAAGTGGAAAAAAAATTGGTTTGATTTTTTCGTACTTTTCAGATTTTCTTAGTTTTCATTTAAGGTCCGTGGTCAGGAAAAAAGACAGATTTTTGAAAAATTTCAAAATCTGTCAATTATTGTCCAAATTATTTTTATTTCACATCTAGACATGTGAAATGTATGAACTATGGCAAAAAAGTGAAAAAAAAATTGGTTTGATTTTTTCGTACTTTTCAGATTTTCTTAGTTTTCATTTAAGGTCCGTGGTCAGGAAAAAAGACAGATTTTTGAAAAATTTCAAAATCTGTCAATTATTGTCCAAATTATTTTTATTTCACATCTAGACATGTGAAATGTATGAACTATGGCAAAAAAGTGAAAAAAAAATTGGTTTGATTTTTTCGTACTTTTCAGATTTTCTTAGTTTTCATTTAAGGTCCGTGGTCAGGAAAAAAGACAGATTTTTGAAAAATTTCAAAATCTGTCAATTATTGTCAAAATTATTTTTATTTCACATCTAGACATGTGAAATGTATGAACTATGGCAAAAAAAGTGAAAAAAAAATTGGTCTGATTTTTTCGTACTTTTCAGATTTTTTTAATTTTCGTGGTCAGGATGAGAGAAAGTTTTTTTTTTACAAATTTCAAAATCTGTAAATTATTGTCCAAATTATTTTTATTTCACATCTAGACATGTGAAATGTATGAACTATGGCAAAAAATTTGAAAAAAAATTGGTTTGATTTTTTCGTACTTTTCAGATTTTCTTAGTTTTCATTTAAGGTCCGTGGTCAGGAAAAAAGACAGATTTTTGAAAAATTTCAAGATCTGTCAATTATTGTCCAAATTATTTTTATTTCACATCTAGACATGTGAAATGTATGAACTATGGCAAAAATGACAAAAAAATTGGTTTGATTTTTTCGTACTTTTCAGATTTTCTTAGTTTTCATTTAAGGTCCGTGGTCAGGAAAAAGGTCCGTGGTCAGGAAAAAAGACAGATTTTTGAAAAATTTCAAAATCTGTCAATTTTTGTCAAAATTATTTTTATTTCACATCTAGACATGTGAAATGTATGAACTATGGCAAAAAAGTGAAAAAAAAATTGGTTTGATTTTTTCGTACTTTTCAGATTTTCTTAGTTTTCATTTAAGGTCCGTGGTCAGGAAAAAAGACAGATTTTTGAAAAATTTCAAAATCTGTCAATTATTGTCCAAATTATTTTTATTTCACATCTAGACATGTGAAATGTATGAACTATGGCAAAAAAAGTGAAAAAAAAATTGGTCTGATTTTTTCGTACTTTTCAGATTTTTTTAATTTTCGTGGTCAGGATGAGAGAAAGTTTTTTTTTTACAAATTTCAAAATCTGTAAATTATTGTCCAAATTATTTTTATTTCACATCTAGACATGTGAAATGTATGAACTATGGCAAAAAATTTGAAAAAAAATTGGTTTGATTTTTTCGTACTTTTCAGATTTTCTTAGTTTTCATTTAAGGTCCGTGGTCAGGAAAAAAGACAGATTTTTGAAAAATTTCAAGATCTGTCAATTATTGTCCAAATTATTTTTATTTCACATCTAGACATGTGAAATGTATGAACTATGGCAAAAAAGTGAAAAAAAAATTGGTTTGATTTTTTCGTACTTTTCAGATTTTCTTAGTTTTCATTTAAGGTCCGTGGTCAGGAAAAAAGACAGATTTTTGAAAAATTTCAAAATCTGTCAATTATTGTCAAAATTATTTTTATTTCACATCTAGACATGTGAAATGTATGAACTATGGCAAAAAAAGTGAAAAAAAAATTGGTCTGATTTTTTCGTACTTTTCAGATTTTTTTAATTTTCGTGGTCAGGATGAGAGAAAGTTTTTTTTTTACAAATGTCAAAATCTGTAAATTATTGTCCAAATTATTTTTATTTCACATCTAGACATGTGAAATGTATGAACTATGGCAAAAAAGTGAAAAAAAAATTGGTTTGATTTTTTCGTACTTTTCAGATTTTCTTAGTTTTCATTTAAGGTCCGTGGTCAGGAAAAAAGACAGATTTTTGAAAAATTTCAGAATCTGTCAATTATTGTCAAAATTATTTTTATTTCACATCTAGACATGTGAAATGTATGAACTATGGCAAAAAAGTGAAAAAAAAATTGGTTTGATTTTTTCGTACTTTTCAGATTTTCTGAGTTTTCATTTAAGGTCCGTGGTCAGGAAAAAAGACAGATTTTTGAAAAATTTCAAAATCTGTCAATTATTGTCAAAATTATTTTTATTTCACATCTAGACATGTGAAATGTATGAACTATGGCAAAAAAGTGAAAAAAAAATTGGTTTGATTTTTTCGTACTTTTCAGATTTTCTTAGTTTTCATTTAAGGTCCGTGGTCAGGAAAAAAGACAGATTTTTGAAAAATTTCAAAATCTGTCAATTCTTGTCAAAATTATTTTTATTTCACATCTAGACATGTGAAATGTATGAACTATGGCAAAGAAAGTGAAAAAAAAATTGGTCTGATTTTTTCGTACTTTTCAGATTTTTTTAATTTCCGCAGTCAGGATGAAAGAAAGTTTTTTTTTTACAAATTTCAAAATCTGTCAATTATTGTCCAAATTATTTTTATTTCACATCTAGACATGTGAAATGTATGAACTATGGCAAAAAAGTGAAAAAAAAAAATTGGTTTGATTTTTTCGTACTTTTCAGATTTTCTTAGTTTTCATTTAAGGTCCGTGGTCAGGAAAAAAGACAGATTTTTGAAAAATTTCAAAATCTGTCAATTATTGTCAAAATTATTTTTATTTCACATCTAGACATGTGAAATGTATGAACTATGGCAAAAAAAGTGAAAAAAAAATTGGTTTGATTTTTTCGTACTTTTCAGATTTTTTTAATTTCCGCAGTCAGGATGAAAGAAAGTTTTTTTTTTACAAATTTCAAAATCTGTCAATTATTGTCCAAATTATTTTTATTTCACATCTAGACATGTGAAATGTATGAACTATGGCAAAAAAGTGGAAAAAAAATTGGTTTGATTTTTTCGTACTTTTCAGATTTTCTTAGTTTTCATTTAAGGTCCGTGGTCAGGAAAAAAGACAGATTTTTGAAAAATTTCAAAATCTGTCAATTTTTGTCAAAATTATTTTTATTTCACATCTAGACATGTGAAATGTATGAACTATGGCAAAAAAAGTGAAAAAAAAATTGGTCTGATTTTTTCGTACTTTTCAGATTTTTTTAATTTTCGTGGTCAGGATGAGAGAAAGTTTTTTTTTTACAAATTTCAAAATCTGTAAATTATTGTCCAAATTATTTTTATTTCACATCTAGACATGTGAAATGTATGAACTATGGCAAAAAATTTGAAAAAAAATTGGTTTGATTTTTTCGTACTTTTCAGATTTTCTTAGTTTTCATTTAAGGTCCGTGGTCAGGAAAAAAGACAGATTTTTGAAAAATTTCAAGATCTGTCAATTATTGTCCAAATTATTTTTATTTCACATCTAGACATGTGAAATGTATGAACTATGGCAAAAAAGTGAAAAAAAAATTGGTTTGATTTTTTCGTACTTTTCAGATTTTCTTAGTTTTCATTTAAGGTCCGTGGTCAGGAAAAAAGACAGATTTTTGAAAAATTTCAAAATCTGTCAATTATTGTCAAAATTATTTTTATTTCACATCTAGACATGTGAAATGTATGAACTATGGCAAAAAAAGTGAAAAAAAAATTGGTCTGATTTTTTCGTACTTTTCAGATTTTTTTAATTTTCGTGGTCAGGATGAGAGAAAGTTTTTTTTTTACAAATTTCAAAATCTGTAAATTATTGTCCAAATTATTTTTATTTCACATCTAGACATGTGAAATGTATGAACTATGGCAAAAAATTTGAAAAAAAATTGGTTTGATTTTTTCGTACTTTTCAGATTTTCTTAGTTTTCATTTAAGGTCCGTGGTCAGGAAAAAAGACAGATTTTTGAAAAATTTCAAGATCTGTCAATTATTGTCCAAATTATTTTTATTTCACATCTAGACATGTGAAATGTATGAACTATGGCAAAAAAGTGAAAAAAAAATTGGTTTGATTTTTTCGTACTTTTCAGATTTTCTTAGTTTTCATTTAAGGTCCGTGGTCAGGAAAAAAGACAGATTTTTGAAAAATTTCAAAATCTGTCAATTATTGTCAAAATTATTTTTATTTCACATCTAGACATGTGAAATGTATGAACTATGGCAAAAAAAGTGAAAAAAAAATTGGTCTGATTTTTTCGTACTTTTCAGATTTTTTTAATTTTCGTGGTCAGGATGAGAGAAAGTTTTTTTTTTACAAATTTCAAAATCTGTAAATTATTGTCCAAATTATTTTTATTTCACATCTAGACATGTGAAATGTATGAACTATGGCAAAAAATTTGAAAAAAAATTGGTTTGATTTTTTCGTACTTTTCAGATTTTCTTAGTTTTCATTTAAGGTCCGTGGTCAGGAAAAAAGACAGATTTTTGAAAAATTTCAAGATCTGTCAATTATTGTCCAAATTATTTTTATTTCACATCTAGACATGTGAAATGTATGAACTATGGCAAAAATGAAAAAAAAATTGGTTTGATTTTTTCGTACTTTTCAGATTTTCTTAGTTTTCATTTAAGGTCCGTGGTCAGGAAAAAAGACAGATTTTTGAAAAATTTCAAGATCTGTCAATTATTGTCCAAATTATTTTTATTTCACATCTAGACATGTGAAATGTATGAACTATGGCAAAAAAGTGGAAAAAAAATTGGTTTGATTTTTTCGTACTTTTCAGATTTTCTTAGTTTTCATTTAAGGTCCGTGGTCAGGAAAAAAGACAGATTTTTGAAAAATTTCAAAATCTGTCAATTTTTGTCAAAATTATTTTTATTTCACATCTAGACATGTGAAATGTATGAACTATGGCAAAAAAGTGAAAAAAAAATTGGTTTGATTTTTTCGTACTTTTCAGATTTTCTTAGTTTTCATTTAAGGTCCGTGGTCAGGAAAAAAGACCGATTTTTGAAAAATTTCAAAATCTGTCAATTATTGTCCAAATTATTTTTATTTCACATCTAGACATGTGAAATGTATGAACTATGGCAAAAAAAGTGAAAAAAAAATTGGTCTGATTTTTTCGTACTTTTCAGATTTTTTTAATTTTCGTGGTCAGGATGAGAGAAAGTTTTTTTTTTACAAATTTCAAAATCTGTAAATTATTGTCCAAATTATTTTTATTTCACATCTAGACATGTGAAATGTATGAACTATGGCAAAAAATTTGAAAAAAAATTGGTTTGATTTTTTCGTACTTTTCAGATTTTCTTAGTTTTCATTTAAGGTCCGTGGTCAGGAAAAAAGACAGATTTTTGAAAAATTTCAAGATCTGTCAATTATTGTCCAAATTATTTTTATTTCACATCTAGACATGTGAAATGTATGAACTATGGCAAAAAAGTGAAAAAAAAATTGGTTTGATTTTTTCGTACTTTTCAGATTTTCTTAGTTTTCATTTAAGGTCCGTGGTCAGGAAAAAAGACAGATTTTTGAAAAATTTCAAAATCTGTCAATTATTGTCAAAATTATTTTTATTTCACATCTAGACATGTGAAATGTATGAACTATGGCAAAAAAAGTGAAAAAAAAATTGGTCTGATTTTTTCGTACTTTTCAGATTTTTTTAATTTTCGTGGTCAGGATGAGAGAAAGTTTTTTTTTTACAAATTTCAAAATCTGTAAATTATTGTCCAAATTATTTTTATTTCACATCTAGACATGTGAAATGTATGAACTATGGCAAAAAAGTGAAAAAAAAATTGGTTTGATTTTTTCGTACTTTTCAGATTTTCTTAGTTTTCATTTAAGGTCCGTGGTCAGGAAAAAAGACAGATTTTTGAAAAATTTCAGAATCTGTCAATTATTGTCAAAATTATTTTTATTTCACATCTAGACATGTGAAATGTATGAACTATGGCAAAAAAGTGAAAAAAAAATTGGTTTGATTTTTTCGTACTTTTCAGATTTTCTGAGTTTTCATTTAAGGTCCGTGGTCAGGAAAAAAGACAGATTTTTGAAAAATTTCAAAATCTGTCAATTATTGTCAAAATTATTTTTATTTCACATCTAGACATGTGAAATGTATGAACTATGGCAAAAAAGTGAAAAAAAAATTGGTTTGATTTTTTCGTACTTTTCAGATTTTCTTAGTTTTCATTTAAGGTCCGTGGTCAGGAAAAAAGACAGATTTTTGAAAAATTTCAAAATCTGTCAATTATTGTCAAAATTATTTTTATTTCACATCTAGACATGTGAAATGTATGAACTATGGCAAAGAAAGTGAAAAAAAAATTGGTCTGATTTTTTCGTACTTTTCAGATTTTTTTAATTTCCGCAGTCAGGATGAAAGAAAGTTTTTTTTTTACAAATTTCAAAATCTGTCAATTATTGTCCAAATTATTTTTATTTCACATCTAGACATGTGAAATGTATGAACTATGGCAAAAAAGTGAAAAAAAAAAATTGGTTTGATTTTTTCGTACTTTTCAGATTTTCTTAGTTTTCATTTAAGGTCCGTGGTCAGGAAAAAAGACAGATTTTTGAAAAATTTCAAAATCTGTCAATTATTGTCAAAATTATTTTTATTTCACATCTAGACATGTGAAATGTATGAACTATGGCAAAAAAAGTGAAAAAAAAATTGGTTTGATTTTTTCGTACTTTTCAGATTTTTTTAATTTCCGCAGTCAGGATGAAAGAAAGTTTTTTTTTTACAAATTTCAAAATCTGTCAATTATTGTCCAAATTATTTTTATTTCACATCTAGACATGTGAAATGTATGAACTATGGCAAAAAAGTGGAAAAAAAATTGGTTTGATTTTTTCGTACTTTTCAGATTTTCTTAGTTTTCATTTAAGGTCCGTGGTCAGGAAAAAAGACAGATTTTTGAAAAATTTCAAAATCTGTCAATTTTTGTCAAAATTATTTTTATTTCACATCTAGACATGTGAAATGTATGAACTATGGCAAAAAAAGTGAAAAAAAAATTGGTCTGATTTTTTCGTACTTTTCAGATTTTTTTAATTTTCGTGGTCAGGATGAGAGAAAGTTTTTTTTTTACAAATTTCAAAATCTGTAAATTATTGTCCAAATTATTTTTATTTCACATCTAGACATGTGAAATGTATGAACTATGGCAAAAAATTTGAAAAAAAATTGGTTTGATTTTTTCGTACTTTTCAGATTTTCTTAGTTTTCATTTAAGGTCCGTGGTCAGGAAAAAAGACAGATTTTTGAAAAATTTCAAGATCTGTCAATTATTGTCCAAATTATTTTTATTTCACATCTAGACATGTGAAATGTATGAACTATGGCAAAAAAGTGAAAAAAAAATTGGTTTGATTTTTTCGTACTTTTCAGATTTTCTTAGTTTTCATTTAAGGTCCGTGGTCAGGAAAAAAGACAGATTTTTGAAAAATTTCAAAATCTGTCAATTATTGTCAAAATTATTTTTATTTCACATCTAGACATGTGAAATGTATGAACTATGGCAAAAAAAGTGAAAAAAAAATTGGTCTGATTTTTTCGTACTTTTCAGATTTTTTTAATTTTCGTGGTCAGGATGAGAGAAAGTTTTTTTTTTACAAATTTCAAAATCTGTAAATTATTGTCCAAATTATTTTTATTTCACATCTAGACATGTGAAATGTATGAACTATGGCAAAAAATTTGAAAAAAAATTGGTTTGATTTTTTCGTACTTTTCAGATTTTCTTAGTTTTCATTTAAGGTCCGTGGTCAGGAAAAAAGACAGATTTTTGAAAAATTTCAAGATCTGTCAATTATTGTCCAAATTATTTTTATTTCACATCTAGACATGTGAAATGTATGAACTATGGCAAAAAAGTGAAAAAAAAATTGGTTTGATTTTTTCGTACTTTTCAGATTTTCTTAGTTTTCATTTAAGGTCCGTGGTCAGGAAAAAAGACAGATTTTTGAAAAATTTCAAAATCTGTCAATTATTGTCAAAATTATTTTTATTTCACATCTAGACATGTGAAATGTATGAACTATGGCAAAAAAAGTGAAAAAAAAATTGGTCTGATTTTTTCGTACTTTTCAGATTTTTTTAATTTTCGTGGTCAGGATGAGAGAAAGTTTTTTTTTTACAAATTTCAAAATCTGTAAATTATTGTCCAAATTATTTTTATTTCACATCTAGACATGTGAAATGTATGAACTATGGCAAAAAATTTGAAAAAAAATTGGTTTGATTTTTTCGTACTTTTCAGATTTTCTTAGTTTTCATTTAAGGTCCGTGGTCAGGAAAAAAGACAGATTTTTGAAAAATTTCAAGATCTGTCAATTATTGTCCAAATTATTTTTATTTCACATCTAGACATGTGAAATGTATGAACTATGGCAAAAAAGTGAAAAAAAAATTGGTTTGATTTTTTCGTACTTTTCAGATTTTCTTAGTTTTCATTTAAGGTCCGTGGTCAGGAAAAAAGACAGATTTTTGAAAAATTTCAAAATCTGTCAATTATTGTCCAAATTATTTTTATTTCACATCTAGACATGTGAAATGTATGAACTATGGCAAAAAAAGTGAAAAAAAAATTGGTCTGATTTTTTCGTACTTTTCAGATTTTTTTAATTTTCGTGGTCAGGATGAGAGAAAGTTTTTTTTTTACAAATTTCAAAATCTGTAAATTATTGTCCAAATTATTTTTATTTCACATCTAGACATGTGAAATGTATGAACTATGGCAAAAAAGTGAAAAAAAAATTGGTTTGATTTTTTCGTACTTTTCAGATTTTCTTAGTTTTCATTTATAAGGTCCTTGGTCAGGAAAAAAGACAGATTTTTGAAAAATTTCAAAATCTGTCAATTATTGTCAAAATTATTTTTATTTCACATCTAGACATGTGAAATGTATGAACTATGGCAAAAAAGTGAAAAAAAAATTGGTTTGATTTTTTCGTACTTTTCAGATTTTCTTAGTTTTCATTTAAGGTCCGTGGTCAGGAAAAAAGACAGATTTTTGAAAAATTTCAAAATCTGTCAATTATTGTCAAAATTATTTTTATTTCACATCTAGACATGTGAAATGTATGAACTATGGCAAAAAAGTGAAAAAAAAATTGGTTTGATTTTTTCGTACTTTTCAGATTTTCTTAGTTTTCATTTAAGGTCCGTGGTCAGGAAAAAAGACAGATTTTTGAAAAATTTCAAAATCTGTCAATTATTGTCAAAATTATTTTTATTTCACATCTAGACATGTGAAATGTATGAACTATGGCAAAAAAGTGAAAAAAAAATTGGTTTGATTTTTTCGTACTTTTCAGATTTTCTTAGTTTTCATTTAAGGTCCGTGGTCAGGAAAAAAGACAGATTTTTGAAAAATTTCAAAATCTGTCAATTATTGTCCAAATTATTTTTATTTCACATCTAGACATGTGAAATGTATGAACTATGGCAAAAAAAGTGAAAAAAAAATTGGTCTGATTTTTTCGTACTTTTCAGATTTTTTTAATTTTCGTGGTCAGGATGAGAGAAAGTTTTTTTTTTACAAATTTCAAAATCTGTAAATTATTGTCCAAATTATTTTTATTTCACATCTAGACATGTGAAATGTATGAACTATGGCAAAAAATTTGAAAAAAAATTGGTTTGATTTTTTCGTACTTTTCAGATTTTCTTAGTTTTCATTTAAGGTCCGTGGTCAGGAAAAAAGACAGATTTTTGAAAAATTTCAAGATCTGTCAATTATTGTCCAAATTATTTTTATTTCACATCTAGACATGTGAAATGTATGAACTATGGCAAAAAAGTGAAAAAAAAATTGGTTTGATTTTTTCGTACTTTTCAGATTTTCTTAGTTTTCATTTATAAGGTCCTTGGTCAGGAAAAAAGACAGATTTTTGAAAAATTTCAAAATCTGTCAATTATTGTCCAAATTATTTTTATTTCACATCTAGACATGTGAAATGTATGAACTATGGCAAAAAAGTGAAAAAAAAATTGGTTTGATTTTTTCGTACTTTTCAGATTTTCTTAGTTTTCATTAAAGGTCCGTGGTCAGGAAAAAAGACAGATTTTTGAAAAATTTCAAAATCTGTCAATTATTGTCCAAATTATTTTTATTTCACATCTAGACATGTGAAATGTATGAACTATGGCAAAAAAGTGAAAAAAAAATTGGTTTGATTTTTTCGTACTTTTCAGATTTTCTTAGTTTTCATTTAAGGTCCGTGGTCAGGAAAAAAGACAGATTTTTGAAAAATTTCAAGAACTGTCAATTATTGTCCAAATTATTTTTATTTCACATCTAGACATGTGAAATGTATGAACTATGGCAAAAAAGTGAAAAAAAAATTGGTTTGATTTTTTCGTACTTTTCAGATTTTCTTAGTTTTCATTTAAGGTCCGTGGTCAGGAAAAAAGGCAGATTTTTGAAAAATTTCAAAATCTGTCAATTATTGTCCAAATTATTTTTATTTCACATCTAGACATGTGAAATGTATGAACTATGGCAAAAAAAGTGAAAAAAAAATTGGTCTGATTTTTTCGTACTTTTCAGATTTTTTTAATTTCCGCAGTCAGGATGAAAGAAAGTTTTTTTTTTACAAATTTCAAAATCTGTCAATTATTGTCCAAATTATTTTTATTTCACATCTAGACATGTGAAATGTATGAACTATGGCAAAAAAGTGAAAAAAAAATTGGTTTGATTTTTTCGTACTTTTCAGATTTTCTTAGTTTTCATTTATAAGGTCCTTGGTCAGGAAAAAAGACAGATTTTTGAAAAATTTCAAAATCTGTCAATTATTGTCCAAATTATTTTTATTTCACATCTAGACATGTGAAATGTATGAACTATGGCAAAAAATTTGAAAAAAAATTGGTTTGATTTTTTCGTACTTTTCAGATTTTCTTAGTTTTCATTTAAGGTCCGTGGTCAGGAAAAAAGACAGATTTTTGAAAAATTTCAAGATCTGTCAATTATTGTCCAAATTATTTTTATTTCACATCTAGACATGTGAAATGTATGAACTATGGCAAAAAAGTGAAAAAAAAATTGGTTTGATTTTTTCGTACTTTTCAGATTTTCTTAGTTTTCATTTAAGGTCCGTGGTCAGGAAAAAAGACAGATTTTTGAAAAATTTCAAAATCTGTCAATTATTGTCAAAATTATTTTTATTTCACATCTAGACATGTGAAATGTATGAACTATGGCAAAAAATTTGAAAAAAAATTGGTTTGATTTTTTCGTACTTTTCAGATTTTCTTAGTTTTCATTTAAGGTCCGTGGTCAGGAAAAAAGACAGATTTTTGAAAAATTTCAAGATCTGTCAATTATTGTCCAAATTATTTTTATTTCACATCTAGACATGTGAAATGTATGAACTATGGCAAAAAAGTGGAAAAAAAATTGGTTTGATTTTTTCGTACTTTTCAGATTTTCTTAGTTTTCATTTAAGGTCCGTGGTCAGGAAAAAAGACAGATTTTTGAAAAATTTCAAGATCTGTCAATTATTGTCCAAATTATTTTTATTTCACATCTAGACATGTGAAATGTATGAACTATGGCAAAAAAGTGAAAAAAAAATTGGTTTGATTTTTTCGTACTTTTCAGATTTTCTTAGTTTTCATTTAAGGTCCGTGGTCAGGAAAAAAGACAGATTTTTGAAAAATTTCAAAATCTGTCAATTATTGTCCAAATTATTTTTATTTCACATCTAGACATGTGAAATGTATGAACTATGGCAAAAAAAGTGAAAAAAAAATTGGTCTGATTTTTTCGTACTTTTCAGATTTTTTTAATTTCCGCAGTCAGGATGAAAGAAAGTTTTTTTTTTACAAATTTCAAAATCTGTCAATTATTGTCCAAATTATTTTTATTTCACATCTAGACATGTGAAATGTATGAACTATGGCAAAAAATTTGAAAAAAAATTGGTTTGATTTTTTCGTACTTTTCAGATTTTCTTAGTTTTCATTTAAGGTCCGTGGTCAGGAAAAAAGACAGATTTTTGAAAAATTTCAAGATCTGTCAATTATTGTCCAAATTATTTTTATTTCACATCTAGACATGTGAAATGTATGAACTATGGCAAAAAAGTGAAAAAAAAATTGGTTTGATTTTTTCGTACTTTTCAGATTTTCTTAGTTTTCATTTAAGGTCCGTGGTCAGGAAAAAAGACAGATTTTTGAAAAATTTCAAAATCTGTCAATTATTGTCAAAATTATTTTTATTTCACATCTAGACATGTGAAATGTATGAACTATGGCAAAAAATTTGAAAAAAAATTGGTTTGATTTTTTCGTACTTTTCAGATTTTCTTAGTTTTCATTTAAGGTCCGTGGTCAGGAAAAAAGACAGATTTTTGAAAAATTTCAAGATCTGTCAATTATTGTCCAAATTATTTTTATTTCACATCTAGACATGTGAAATGTATGAACTATGGCAAAAAAGTGGAAAAAAAATTGGTTTGATTTTTTCGTACTTTTCAGATTTTCTTAGTTTTCATTTAAGGTCCGTGGTCAGGAAAAAAGACAGATTTTTGAAAAATTTCAAGATCTGTCAATTATTGTCCAAATTATTTTTATTTCACATCTAGACATGTGAAATGTATGAACTATGGCAAAAAAGTGAAAAAAAAATTGGTTTGATTTTTTCGTACTTTTCAGATTTTCTTAGTTTTCATTTAAGGTCCGTGGTCAGGAAAAAAGACAGATTTTTGAAAAATTTCAAAATCTGTCAATTATTGTCAAAATTATTTTTATTTCACATCTAGACATGTGAAATGTATGAACTATGGCAAAAAATTTGAAAAAAAATTGGTTTGATTTTTTCGTACTTTTCAGATTTTCTTAGTTTTCATTTAAGGTCCGTGGTCAGGAAAAAAGACAGATTTTTGAAAAATTTCAAGATCTGTCAATTATTGTCCAAATTATTTTTATTTCACATCTAGACATGTGAAATGTATGAACTATGGCAAAAAAGTGAAAAAAAAATTGGTTTGATTTTTTCGTACTTTTCAGATTTTCTTAGTTTTCATTTAAGGTCCGTGGTCAGGAAAAAAGACAGATTTTTGAAAAATTTCAAAATCTGTCAATTATTGTCAAAATTATTTTTATTTCACATCTAGACATGTGAAATGTATGAACTATGGCAAAAAAGTGAAAAAAAAATTGGTTTGATTTTTTCGTACTTTTCAGATTTTCTTAGTTTTCATTTAAGGTCCGTGGTCAGGAAAAAAGACAGATTTTTGAAAAATTTCAAAATCTGTCAATTATTGTCCAAATTATTTTTATTTCACATCTAGACATGTGAAATGTATGAACTATGGCAAAAAAAGTGAAAAAAAAATTGGTCTGATTTTTTCGTACTTTTCAGATTTTTTTAATTTCCGCAGTCAGGATGAAAGAAAGTTTTTTTTTTACAAATTTCAAAATCTGTCAATTATTGTCCAAATTATTTTTATTTCACATCTAGACATGTGAAATGTATGAACTATGGCAAAAAATTTGAAAAAAAATTGGTTTGATTTTTTCGTACTTTTCAGATTTTCTTAGTTTTCATTTAAGGTCCGTGGTCAGGAAAAAAGACAGATTTTTGAAAAATTTCAAGATCTGTCAATTATTGTCCAAATTATTTTTATTTCACATCTAGACATGTGAAATGTATGAACTATGGCAAAAAAGTGAAAAAAAAATTGGTTTGATTTTTTCGTACTTTTCAGATTTTCTTAGTTTTCATTTAAGGTCCGTGGTCAGGAAAAAAGACAGATTTTTGAAAAATTTCAAAATCTGTCAATTATTGTCAAAATTATTTTTATTTCACATCTAGACATGTGAAATGTATGAACTATGGCAAAAAATTTGAAAAAAAATTGGTTTGATTTTTTCGTACTTTTCAGATTTTCTTAGTTTTCATTTAAGGTCCGTGGTCAGGAAAAAAGACAGATTTTTGAAAAATTTCAAGATCTGTCAATTATTGTCCAAATTATTTTTATTTCACATCTAGACATGTGAAATGTATGAACTATGGCAAAAAAGTGAAAAAAAAATTGGTTTGATTTTTTCGTACTTTTCAGATTTTCTTAGTTTTCATTTAAGGTCCGTGGTCAGGAAAAAAGACAGATTTTTGAAAAATTTCAAGAACTGTCAATTATTGTCCAAATTATTTTTATTTCACATCTAGACATGTGAAATGTATGAACTATGGCAAAAAAGTGAAAAAAAAATTGGTTTGATTTTTTCGTACTTTTCAGATTTTCTTAGTTTTCATTTAAGGTCCGTGGTCAGGAAAAAAGGCAGATTTTTGAAAAATTTCAAAATCTGTCAATTATTGTCCAAATTATTTTTATTTCACATCTAGACATGTGAAATGTATGAACTATGGCAAAAAAAGTGAAAAAAAAATTGGTCTGATTTTTTCGTACTTTTCAGATTTTTTTAATTTCCGCAGTCAGGATGAAAGAAAGTTTTTTTTTTACAAATTTCAAAATCTGTCAATTATTGTCCAAATTATTTTTATTTCACATCTAGACATGTGAAATGTATGAACTATGGCAAAAAAGTGAAAAAAAAATTGGTTTGATTTTTTCGTACTTTTCAGATTTTCTTAGTTTTCATTTATAAGGTCCTTGGTCAGGAAAAAAGACAGATTTTTGAAAAATTTCAAAATCTGTCAATTATTGTCCAAATTATTTTTATTTCACATCTAGACATGTGAAATGTATGAACTATGGCAAAAAATTTGAAAAAAAATTGGTTTGATTTTTTCGTACTTTTCAGATTTTCTTAGTTTTCATTTAAGGTCCGTGGTCAGGAAAAAAGACAGATTTTTGAAAAATTTCAAGATCTGTCAATTATTGTCCAAATTATTTTTATTTCACATCTAGACATGTGAAATGTATGAACTATGGCAAAAAAGTGAAAAAAAAATTGGTTTGATTTTTTCGTACTTTTCAGATTTTCTTAGTTTTCATTTAAGGTCCGTGGTCAGGAAAAAAGACAGATTTTTGAAAAATTTCAAAATCTGTCAATTATTGTCAAAATTATTTTTATTTCACATCTAGACATGTGAAATGTATGAACTATGGCAAAAAATTTGAAAAAAAATTGGTTTGATTTTTTCGTACTTTTCAGATTTTCTTAGTTTTCATTTAAGGTCCGTGGTCAGGAAAAAAGACAGATTTTTGAAAAATTTCAAGATCTGTCAATTATTGTCCAAATTATTTTTATTTCACATCTAGACATGTGAAATGTATGAACTATGGCAAAAAAGTGGAAAAAAAATTGGTTTGATTTTTTCGTACTTTTCAGATTTTCTTAGTTTTCATTTAAGGTCCGTGGTCAGGAAAAAAGACAGATTTTTGAAAAATTTCAAGATCTGTCAATTATTGTCCAAATTATTTTTATTTCACATCTAGACATGTGAAATGTATGAACTATGGCAAAAAAGTGAAAAAAAAATTGGTTTGATTTTTTCGTACTTTTCAGATTTTCTTAGTTTTCATTTAAGGTCCGTGGTCAGGAAAAAAGACAGATTTTTGAAAAATTTCAAAATCTGTCAATTATTGTCCAAATTATTTTTATTTCACATCTAGACATGTGAAATGTATGAACTATGGCAAAAAAAGTGAAAAAAAAATTGGTCTGATTTTTTCGTACTTTTCAGATTTTTTTAATTTCCGCAGTCAGGATGAAAGAAAGTTTTTTTTTTACAAATTTCAAAATCTGTCAATTATTGTCCAAATTATTTTTATTTCACATCTAGACATGTGAAATGTATGAACTATGGCAAAAAATTTGAAAAAAAATTGGTTTGATTTTTTCGTACTTTTCAGATTTTCTTAGTTTTCATTTAAGGTCCGTGGTCAGGAAAAAAGACAGATTTTTGAAAAATTTCAAGATCTGTCAATTATTGTCCAAATTATTTTTATTTCACATCTAGACATGTGAAATGTATGAACTATGGCAAAAAAGTGAAAAAAAAATTGGTTTGATTTTTTCGTACTTTTCAGATTTTCTTAGTTTTCATTTAAGGTCCGTGGTCAGGAAAAAAGACAGATTTTTGAAAAATTTCAAAATCTGTCAATTATTGTCAAAATTATTTTTATTTCACATCTAGACATGTGAAATGTATGAACTATGGCAAAAAATTTGAAAAAAAATTGGTTTGATTTTTTCGTACTTTTCAGATTTTCTTAGTTTTCATTTAAGGTCCGTGGTCAGGAAAAAAGACAGATTTTTGAAAAATTTCAAGATCTGTCAATTATTGTCCAAATTATTTTTATTTCACATCTAGACATGTGAAATGTATGAACTATGGCAAAAAAGTGAAAAAAAAATTGGTTTGATTTTTTCGTACTTTTCAGATTTTCTTAGTTTTCATTTAAGGTCCGTGGTCAGGAAAAAAGACAGATTTTTGAAAAATTTCAAAATCTGTCAATTATTGTCAAAATTATTTTTATTTCACATCTAGACATGTGAAATGTATGAACTATGGCAAAAAAGTGAAAAAAAAATTGGTTTGATTTTTTCGTACTTTTCAGATTTTCTTAGTTTTCATTTAAGGTCCGTGGTCAGGAAAAAAGACAGATTTTTGAAAAATTTCAAAATCTGTCAATTATTGTCCAAATTATTTTTATTTCACATCTAGACATGTGAAATGTATGAACTATGGCAAAAAAAGTGAAAAAAAAATTGGTCTGATTTTTTCGTACTTTTCAGATTTTTTTAATTTCCGCAGTCAGGATGAAAGAAAGTTTTTTTTTTACAAATTTCAAAATCTGTCAATTATTGTCCAAATTATTTTTATTTCACATCTAGACATGTGAAATGTATGAACTATGGCAAAAAATTTGAAAAAAAATTGGTTTGATTTTTTCGTACTTTTCAGATTTTCTTAGTTTTCATTTAAGGTCCGTGGTCAGGAAAAAAGACAGATTTTTGAAAAATTTCAAGATCTGTCAATTATTGTCCAAATTATTTTTATTTCACATCTAGACATGTGAAATGTATGAACTATGGCAAAAAAGTGAAAAAA
This sequence comes from Alosa sapidissima, assembly GCF_018492685.1. Taxonomy (NCBI): domain Eukaryota; kingdom Metazoa; phylum Chordata; class Actinopteri; order Clupeiformes; family Clupeidae; genus Alosa; species Alosa sapidissima. Next base: position 35,129,427 of record NC_055972.1, read on the forward strand.
AAATTGGTTTGATTTTTTCGTACTTTTCAGATTTTCTTAGTTTTCATTTAAGGTCCGTGGTCAGGAAAAAAGACAGATTTTTGAAAAATTTCAAAATCTGTCAATTATTGTCAAAATTATTTTTATTTCACATCTAGACATGTGAAATGTATGAACTATGGCAAAAAATTTGAAAAAAAATTGGTTTGATTTTTTCGTACTTTTCAGATTTTCTTAGTTTTCATTTAAGGTCCGTGGTCAGGAAAAAAGACAGATTTTTGAAAAATTTCAAGATCTGTCAATTATTGTCCAAATTATTTTTATTTCACATCTAGACATGTGAAATGTATGAACTATGGCAAAAAAGTGAAAAAAAAATTGGTTTGATTTTTTCGTACTTTTCAGATTTTCTTAGTTTTCATTTAAGGTCCGTGGTCAGGAAAAAAGACAGATTTTTGAAAAATTTCAAGAACTGTCAATTATTGTCCAAATTATTTTTATTTCACATCTAGACATGTGAAATGTATGAACTATGGCAAAAAAGTGAAAAAAAAATTGGTTTGATTTTTTCGTACTTTTCAGATTTTCTTAGTTTTCATTTAAGGTCCGTGGTCAGGAAAAAAGGCAGATTTTTGAAAAATTTCAAAATCTGTCAATTATTGTCCAAATTATTTTTATTTCACATCTAGACATGTGAAATGTATGAACTATGGCAAAAAAAGTGAAAAAAAAATTGGTCTGATTTTTTCGTACTTTTCAGATTTTTTTAATTTCCGCAGTCAGGATGAAAGAAAGTTTTTTTTTTACAAATTTCAAAATCTGTCAATTATTGTCCAAATTATTTTTATTTCACATCTAGACATGTGAAATGTATGAACTATGGCAAAAAATTTGAAAAAAAATTGGTTTGATTTTTTCGTACTTTTCAGATTTTCTTAGTTTTCATTTAAGGTCCGTGGTCAGGAAAAAAGACAGATTTTTGAAAAATTTCAAGATCTGTCAATTATTGTCCAAATTATTTTTATTTCACATCTAGACATGTGAAATGTATGAACTATGGCAAAAAAGTGAAAAAAAAATTGGTTTGATTTTTTCGTACTTTTCAGATTTTCTTAGTTTTCATTTAAGGTCCGTGGTCAGGAAAAAAGACAGATTTTTGAAAAATTTCAAAATCTGTCAATTATTGTCAAAATTATTTTTATTTCACATCTAGACATGTGAAATGTATGAACTATGGCAAAAAATTTGAAAAAAAATTGGTTTGATTTTTTCGTACTTTTCAGATTTTCTTAGTTTTCATTTAAGGTCCGTGGTCAGGAAAAAAGACAGATTTTTGAAAAATTTCAAGATCTGTCAATTATTGTCCAAATTATTTTTATTTCACATCTAGACATGTGAAATGTATGAACTATGGCAAAAAGGTGAAAAAAAAATTGGTTTGATTTTTTCGTACTTTTCAGATTTTCTTAGTTTTCATTTAAGGTCCGTGGTCAGGAAAAAAGACAGATTTTTGAAAAATTTCAAAATCTGTCAATTATTGTCCAAATTATTTTTATTTCACATCTAGACATGTGAAATGTATGAACTATGGCAAAAAATTTGAAAAAAAATTGGTTTGATTTTTTCGTACTTTTCAGATTTTCTTAGTTTTCATTTAAGTTCCGTGGTCAGGAAAAAAGACAGATTTTTGAAAAATTTCAAGATCTGTCAATTATTGTCCAAATTATTTTTATTTCACATCTAGACATGTGAAATGTATGAACTATGGCAAAAAAGTGAAAAAAAAATTGGTTTGATTTTTTCGTACTTTTCAGATTTTCTTAGTTTTCATTTAAGGTCCGTGGTCAGGAAAAAAGACAGATTTTTGAAAAATTTCAAAATCTGTCAATTATTGTCCAAATTATTTTTATTTCACATCTAGACATGTGAAATGTATGAACTATGGCAAAAAAAGTGAAAAAAAAATTGGTCTGATTTTTTCGTACTTTTCAGATTTTTTTAATTTTCGTGGTCAGGATGAGAGAAAGTTTTTTTTTTACAAATTTCAAAATCTGTAAATTATTGTCCAAATTATTTTTATTTCACATCTAGACATGTGAAATGTATGAACTATGGCAAAAAAGTGAAAAAAAAATTGGTTTGATTTTTTCGTACTTTTCAGATTTTCTTAGTTTTCATTTATAAGGTCCTTGGTCAGGAAAAAAGACAGATTTTTGAAAAATTTCAAAATCTGTCAATTATTGTCAAAATTATTTTTATTTCACATCTAGACATGTGAAATGTATGAACTATGGCAAAAAAGTGAAAAAAAAATTGGTTTGATTTTTTCGTACTTTTCAGATTTTCTTAGTTTTCATTTAAGGTCCGTGGTCAGGAAAAAAGACAGATTTTTGAAAAATTTCAAAATCTGTCAATTATTGTCAAAATTATTTTTATTTCACATCTAGACATGTGAAATGTATGAACTATGGCAAAAAAGTGAAAAAAAAATTGGTTTGATTTTTTCGTACTTTTCAGATTTTCTTAGTTTTCATTTAAGGTCCGTGGTCAGGAAAAAAGACAGATTTTTGAAAAATTTCAAAATCTGTCAATTATTGTCAAAATTATTTTTATTTCACATCTAGACATGTGAAATGTATGAACTATGGCAAAAAAGTGAAAAAAAAATTGGTTTGATTTTTTCGTACTTTTCAGATTTTCTTAGTTTTCATTTAAGGTCCGTGGTCAGGAAAAAAGACAGATTTTTGAAAAATTTCAAAATCTGTCAATTATTGTCCAAATTATTTTTATTTCACATCTAGACATGTGAAATGTATGAACTATGGCAAAAAAAGTGAAAAAAAAATTGGTCTGATTTTTTCGTACTTTTCAGATTTTTTTAATTTTCGTGGTCAGGATGAGAGAAAGTTTTTTTTTTACAAATTTCAAAATCTGTAAATTATTGTCCAAATTATTTTTATTTCACATCTAGACATGTGAAATGTATGAACTATGGCAAAAAAAGTGAAAAAAAAATTGGTCTGATTTTTTCGTACTTTTCAGATTTTTTTAATTTCCGCAGTCAGGATGAAAGAAAGTTTTTTTTTTACAAATTTCAAAATCTGTCAATTATTGTCCAAATTATTTTTATTTCACATCTAGACATGTGAAATGTATGAACTATGGCAAAAAAGTGAAAAAAAAATTGGTTTGATTTTTTCGTACTTTTCAGATTTTCTTAGTTTTCATTTATAAGGTCCTTGGTCAGGAAAAAAGACAGATTTTTGAAAAATTTCAAAATCTGTCAATTATTGTCCAAATTATTTTTATTTCACATCTAGACATGTGAAATGTATGAACTATGGCAAAAAATTTGAAAAAAAATTGGTTTGATTTTTTCGTACTTTTCAGATTTTCTTAGTTTTCATTTAAGGTCCGTGGTCAGGAAAAAAGACAGATTTTTGAAAAATTTCAAGATCTGTCAATTATTGTCCAAATTATTTTTATTTCACATCTAGACATGTGAAATGTATGAACTATGGCAAAAAAGTGAAAAAAAAATTGGTTTGATTTTTTCGTACTTTTCAGATTTTCTTAGTTTTCATTTAAGGTCCGTGGTCAGGAAAAAAGACAGATTTTTGAAAAATTTCAAAATCTGTCAATTATTGTCAAAATTATTTTTATTTCACATCTAGACATGTGAAATGTATGAACTATGGCAAAAAATTTGAAAAAAAATTGGTTTGATTTTTTCGTACTTTTCAGATTTTCTTAGTTTTCATTTAAGGTCCGTGGTCAGGAAAAAAGACAGATTTTTGAAAAATTTCAAGATCTGTCAATTATTGTCCAAATTATTTTTATTTCACATCTAGACATGTGAAATGTATGAACTATGGCAAAAAAGTGGAAAAAAAATTGGTTTGATTTTTTCGTACTTTTCAGATTTTCTTAGTTTTCATTTAAGGTCCGTGGTCAGGAAAAAAGACAGATTTTTGAAAAATTTCAAGATCTGTCAATTATTGTCCAAATTATTTTTATTTCACATCTAGACATGTGAAATGTATGAACTATGGCAAAAAAGTGAAAAAAAAATTGGTTTGATTTTTTCGTACTTTTCAGATTTTCTTAGTTTTCATTTAAGGTCCGTGGTCAGGAAAAAAGACAGATTTTTGAAAAATTTCAAAATCTGTCAATTATTGTCCAAATTATTTTTATTTCACATCTAGACATGTGAAATGTATGAACTATGGCAAAAAAAGTGAAAAAAAAATTGGTCTGATTTTTTCGTACTTTTCAGATTTTTTTAATTTCCGCAGTCAGGATGAAAGAAAGTTTTTTTTTTACAAATTTCAAAATCTGTCAATTATTGTCCAAATTATTTTTATTTCACATCTAGACATGTGAAATGTATGAACTATGGCAAAAAATTTGAAAAAAAATTGGTTTGATTTTTTCGTACTTTTCAGATTTTCTTAGTTTTCATTTAAGGTCCGTGGTCAGGAAAAAAGACAGATTTTTGAAAAATTTCAAGATCTGTCAATTATTGTCCAAATTATTTTTATTTCACATCTAGACATGTGAAATGTATGAACTATGGCAAAAAAGTGAAAAAAAAATTGGTTTGATTTTTTCGTACTTTTCAGATTTTCTTAGTTTTCATTTAAGGTCCGTGGTCAGGAAAAAAGACAGATTTTTGAAAAATTTCAAGATCTGTCAATTATTGTCCAAATTATTTTTATTTCACATCTAGACATGTGAAATGTATGAACTATGGCAAAAAAGTGAAAAAAAAATTGGTTTGATTTTTTCGTACTTTTCAGATTTTCTTAGTTTTCATTTAAGGTCCGTGGTCAGGAAAAAAGGCAGATTTTTGAAAAATTTCAAAATCTGTCAATTATTGTCCAAATTATTTTTATTTCACATCTAGACATGTGAAATGTATGAACTATGGCAAAAAAAGTGAAAAAAAAATTGGTCTGATTTTTTCGTACTTTTCAGATTTTTTTAATTTCCGCAGTCAGGATGAAAGAAAGTTTTTTTTTTACAAATTTCAAAATCTGTCAATTATTGTCCAAATTATTTTTATTTCACATCTAGACATGTGAAATGTATGAACTATGGCAAAAAAGTGAAAAAAAAATTGGTTTGATTTTTTCGTACTTTTCAGATTTTCTTAGTTTTCATTTATAAGGTCCTTGGTCAGGAAAAAAGACAGATTTTTGAAAAATTTCAAAATCTGTCAATTATTGTCCAAATTATTTTTATTTCACATCTAGACATGTGAAATGTATGAACTATGGCAAAAAATTTGAAAAAAAATTGGTTTGATTTTTTCGTACTTTTCAGATTTTCTTAGTTTTCATTTAAGGTCCGTGGTCAGGAAAAAAGACAGATTTTTGAAAAATTTCAAGATCTGTCAATTATTGTCCAAATTATTTTTATTTCACATCTAGACATGTGAAATGTATGAACTATGGCAAAAAAGTGAAAAAAAAATTGGTTTGATTTTTTCGTACTTTTCAGATTTTCTTAGTTTTCATTTAAGGTCCGTGGTCAGGAAAAAAGACAGATTTTTGAAAAATTTCAAAATCTGTCAATTATTGTCAAAATTATTTTTATTTCACATCTAGACATGTGAAATGTATGAACTATGGCAAAAAATTTGAAAAAAAATTGGTTTGATTTTTTCGTACTTTTCAGATTTTCTTAGTTTTCATTTAAGGTCCGTGGTCAGGAAAAAAGACAGATTTTTGAAAAATTTCAAGATCTGTCAATTATTGTCCAAATTATTTTTATTTCACATCTAGACATGTGAAATGTATGAACTATGGCAAAAAAGTGGAAAAAAAATTGGTTTGATTTTTTCGTACTTTTCAGATTTTCTTAGTTTTCATTTAAGGTCCGTGGTCAGGAAAAAAGACAGATTTTTGAAAAATTTCAAGATCTGTCAATTATTGTCCAAATTATTTTTATTTCACATCTAGACATGTGAAATGTATGAACTATGGCAAAAAAGTGAAAAAAAAATTGGTTTGATTTTTTCGTACTTTTCAGATTTTCTTAGTTTTCATTTAAGGTCCGTGGTCAGGAAAAAAGACAGATTTTTGAAAAATTTCAAAATCTGTCAATTATTGTCCAAATTATTTTTATTTCACATCTAGACATGTGAAATGTATGAACTATGGCAAAAAAAGTGAAAAAAAAATTGGTCTGATTTTTTCGTACTTTTCAGATTTTTTTAATTTCCGCAGTCAGGATGAAAGAAAGTTTTTTTTTTACAAATTTCAAAATCTGTCAATTATTGTCCAAATTATTTTTATTTCACATCTAGACATGTGAAATGTATGAACTATGGCAAAAAATTTGAAAAAAAATTGGTTTGATTTTTTCGTACTTTTCAGATTTTCTTAGTTTTCATTTAAGGTCCGTGGTCAGGAAAAAAGACAGATTTTTGAAAAATTTCAAGATCTGTCAATTATTGTCCAAATTATTTTTATTTCACATCTAGACATGTGAAATGTATGAACTATGGCAAAAAAGTGAAAAAAAAATTGGTTTGATTTTTTCGTACTTTTCAGATTTTCTTAGTTTTCATTTAAGGTCCGTGGTCAGGAAAAAAGACAGATTTTTGAAAAATTTCAAGATCTGTCAATTATTGTCCAAATTATTTTTATTTCACATCTAGACATGTGAAATGTATGAACTATGGCAAAAAAGTGAAAAAAAAATTGGTTTGATTTTTTCGTACTTTTCAGATTTTCTTAGTTTTCATTTAAGGTCCGTGGTCAGGAAAAAAGACAGATTTTTGAAAAATTTCAAAATCTGTCAATTATTGTCAAAATTATTTTTATTTCACATCTAGACATGTGAAATGTATGAACTATGGCAAAAAATTTGAAAAAAAATTGGTTTGATTTTTTCGTACTTTTCAGATTTTCTTAGTTTTCATTTAAGGTCCGTGGTCAGGAAAAAAGACAGATTTTTGAAAAATTTCAAGATCTGTCAATTATTGTCCAAATTATTTTTATTTCACATCTAGACATGTGAAATGTATGAACTATGGCAAAAAAGTGGAAAAAAAATTGGTTTGATTTTTTCGTACTTTTCAGATTTTCTTAGTTTTCATTTAAGGTCCGTGGTCAGGAAAAAAGACAGATTTTTGAAAAATTTCAAGATCTGTCAATTATTGTCCAAATTATTTTTATTTCACATCTAGACATGTGAAATGTATGAACTATGGCAAAAAAGTGAAAAAAAAATTGGTTTGATTTTTTCGTACTTTTCAGATTTTCTTAGTTTTCATTTAAGGTCCGTGGTCAGGAAAAAAGACAGATTTTTGAAAAATTTCAAAATCTGTCAATTATTGTCAAAATTATTTTTATTTCACATCTAGACATGTGAAATGTATGAACTATGGCAAAAAATTTGAAAAAAAATTGGTTTGATTTTTTCGTACTTTTCAGATTTTCTTAGTTTTCATTTAAGGTCCGTGGTCAGGAAAAAAGACAGATTTTTGAAAAATTTCAAGATCTGTCAATTATTGTCCAAATTATTTTTATTTCACATCTAGACATGTGAAATGTATGAACTATGGCAAAAAAGTGAAAAAAAAATTGGTTTGATTTTTTCGTACTTTTCAGATTTTCTTAGTTTTCATTTAAGGTCCGTGGTCAGGAAAAAAGACAGATTTTTGAAAAATTTCAAAATCTGTCAATTATTGTCAAAATTATTTTTATTTCACATCTAGACATGTGAAATGTATGAACTATGGCAAAAAAGTGAAAAAAAAATTGGTTTGATTTTTTCGTACTTTTCAGATTTTCTTAGTTTTCATTTAAGGTCCGTGGTCAGGAAAAAAGACAGATTTTTGAAAAATTTCAAAATCTGTCAATTATTGTCCAAATTATTTTTATTTCACATCTAGACATGTGAAATGTATGAACTATGGCAAAAAAAGTGAAAAAAAAATTGGTCTGATTTTTTCGTACTTTTCAGATTTTTTTAATTTCCGCAGTCAGGATGAAAGAAAGTTTTTTTTTTACAAATTTCAAAATCTGTCAATTATTGTCCAAATTATTTTTATTTCACATCTAGACATGTGAAATGTATGAACTATGGCAAAAAATTTGAAAAAAAATTGGTTTGATTTTTTCGTACTTTTCAGATTTTCTTAGTTTTCATTTAAGGTCCGTGGTCAGGAAAAAAGACAGATTTTTGAAAAATTTCAAGATCTGTCAATTATTGTCCAAATTATTTTTATTTCACATCTAGACATGTGAAATGTATGAACTATGGCAAAAAAGTGAAAAAAAAATTGGTTTGATTTTTTCGTACTTTTCAGATTTTCTTAGTTTTCATTTAAGGTCCGTGGTCAGGAAAAAAGACAGATTTTTGAAAAATTTCAAAATCTGTCAATTATTGTCAAAATTATTTTTATTTCACATCTAGACATGTGAAATGTATGAACTATGGCAAAAAATTTGAAAAAAAATTGGTTTGATTTTTTCGTACTTTTCAGATTTTCTTAGTTTTCATTTAAGGTCCGTGGTCAGGAAAAAAGACAGATTTTTGAAAAATTTCAAGATCTGTCAATTATTGTCCAAATTATTTTTATTTCACATCTAGACATGTGAAATGTATGAACTATGGCAAAAAAGTGAAAAAAAAATTGGTTTGATTTTTTCGTACTTTTCAGATTTTCTTAGTTTTCATTTAAGGTCCGTGGTCAGGAAAAAAGACAGATTTTTGAAAAATTTCAAGAACTGTCAATTATTGTCCAAATTATTTTTATTTCACATCTAGACATGTGAAATGTATGAACTATGGCAAAAAAGTGAAAAAAAAATTGGTTTGATTTTTTCGTACTTTTCAGATTTTCTTAGTTTTCATTTAAGGTCCGTGGTCAGGAAAAAAGGCAGATTTTTGAAAAATTTCAAAATCTGTCAATTATTGTCCAAATTATTTTTATTTCACATCTAGACATGTGAAATGTATGAACTATGGCAAAAAAAGTGAAAAAAAAATTGGTCTGATTTTTTCGTACTTTTCAGATTTTTTTAATTTCCGCAGTCAGGATGAAAGAAAGTTTTTTTTTTACAAATTTCAAAATCTGTCAATTATTGTCCAAATTATTTTTATTTCACATCTAGACATGTGAAATGTATGAACTATGGCAAAAAATTTGAAAAAAAATTGGTTTGATTTTTTCGTACTTTTCAGATTTTCTTAGTTTTCATTTAAGGTCCGTGGTCAGGAAAAAAGACAGATTTTTGAAAAATTTCAAGATCTGTCAATTATTGTCCAAATTATTTTTATTTCACATCTAGACATGTGAAATGTATGAACTATGGCAAAAAAGTGAAAAAAAAATTGGTTTGATTTTTTCGTACTTTTCAGATTTTCTTAGTTTTCATTTAAGGTCCGTGGTCAGGAAAAAAGACAGATTTTTGAAAAATTTCAAAATCTGTCAATTATTGTCAAAATTATTTTTATTTCACATCTAGACATGTGAAATGTATGAACTATGGCAAAAAATTTGAAAAAAAATTGGTTTGATTTTTTCGTACTTTTCAGATTTTCTTAGTTTTCATTTAAGGTCCGTGGTCAGGAAAAAAGACAGATTTTTGAAAAATTTCAAGATCTGTCAATTATTGTCCAAATTATTTTTATTTCACATCTAGACATGTGAAATGTATGAACTATGGCAAAAAAGTGGAAAAAAAATTGGTTTGATTTTTTCGTACTTTTCAGATTTTCTTAGTTTTCATTTAAGGTCCGTGGTCAGGAAAAAAGACAGATTTTTGAAAAATTTCAAGATCTGTCAATTATTGTCCAAATTATTTTTATTTCACATCTAGACATGTGAAATGTATGAACTATGGCAAAAAAGTGAAAAAAAAATTGGTTTGATTTTTTCGTACTTTTCAGATTTTCTTAGTTTTCATTTAAGGTCCGTGGTCAGGAAAAAAGACAGATTTTTGAAAAATTTCAAAATCTGTCAATTATTGTCAAAATTATTTTTATTTCACATCTAGACATGTGAAATGTATGAACTATGGCAAAAAATTTGAAAAAAAATTGGTTTGATTTTTTCGTACTTTTCAGATTTTCTTAGTTTTCATTTAAGGTCCGTGGTCAGGAAAAAAGACAGATTTTTGAAAAATTTCAAGATCTGTCAATTATTGTCCAAATTATTTTTATTTCACATCTAGACATGTGAAATGTATGAACTATGGCAAAAAAGTGAAAAAAAAATTGGTTTGATTTTTTCGTACTTTTCAGATTTTCTTAGTTTTCATTTAAGGTCCGTGGTCAGGAAAAAAGACAGATTTTTGAAAAATTTCAAAATCTGTCAATTATTGTCAAAATTATTTTTATTTCACATCTAGACATGTGAAATGTATGAACTATGGCAAAAAAGTGAAAAAAAAATTGGTTTGATTTTTTCGTACTTTTCAGATTTTCTTAGTTTTCATTTAAGGTCCGTGGTCAGGAAAAAAGACAGATTTTTGAAAAATTTCAAAATCTGTCAATTATTGTCCAAATTATTTTTATTTCACATCTAGACATGTGAAATGTATGAACTATGGCAAAAAAAGTGAAAAAAAAATTGGTCTGATTTTTTCGTACTTTTCAGATTTTTTTAATTTCCGCAGTCAGGATGAAAGAAAGTTTTTTTTTTACAAATTTCAAAATCTGTCAATTATTGTCCAAATTATTTTTATTTCACATCTAGACATGTGAAATGTATGAACTATGGCAAAAAATTTGAAAAAAAATTGGTTTGATTTTTTCGTACTTTTCAGATTTTCTTAGTTTTCATTTAAGGTCCGTGGTCAGGAAAAAAGACAGATTTTTGAAAAATTTCAAGATCTGTCAATTATTGTCCAAATTATTTTTATTTCACATCTAGACATGTGAAATGTATGAACTATGGCAAAAAAGTGAAAAAAAAATTGGTTTGATTTTTTCGTACTTTTCAGATTTTCTTAGTTTTCATTTAAGGTCCGTGGTCAGGAAAAAAGACAGATTTTTGAAAAATTTCAAAATCTGTCAATTATTGTCAAAATTATTTTTATTTCACATCTAGACATGTGAAATGTATGAACTATGGCAAAAAATTTGAAAAAAAATTGGTTTGATTTTTTCGTACTTTTCAGATTTTCTTAGTTTTCATTTAAGGTCCGTGGTCAGGAAAAAAGACAGATTTTTGAAAAATTTCAAGATCTGTCAATTATTGTCCAAATTATTTTTATTTCACATCTAGACATGTGAAATGTATGAACTATGGCAAAAAAGTGAAAAAAAAATTGGTTTGATTTTTTCGTACTTTTCAGATTTTCTTAGTTTTCATTTAAGGTCCGTGGTCAGGAAAAAAGACAGATTTTTGAAAAATTTCAAGAACTGTCAATTATTGTCCAAATTATTTTTATTTCACATCTAGACATGTGAAATGTATGAACTATGGCAAAAAAGTGAAAAAAAAATTGGTTTGATTTTTTCGTACTTTTCAGATTTTCTTAGTTTTCATTTAAGGTCCGTGGTCAGGAAAAAAGGCAGATTTTTGAAAAATTTCAAAATCTGTCAATTATTGTCCAAATTATTTTTATTTCACATCTAGACATGTGAAATGTATGAACTATGGCAAAAAAAGTGAAAAAAAAATTGGTCTGATTTTTTCGTACTTTTCAGATTTTTTTAATTTCCGCAGTCAGGATGAAAGAAAGTTTTTTTTTTACAAATTTCAAAATCTGTCAATTATTGTCCAAATTATTTTTATTTCACATCTAGACATGTGAAATGTATGAACTATGGCAAAAAATTTGAAAAAAAATTGGTTTGATTTTTTCGTACTTTTCAGATTTTCTTAGTTTTCATTTAAGGTCCGTGGTCAGGAAAAAAGACAGATTTTTGAAAAATTTCAAGATCTGTCAATTATTGTCCAAATTATTTTTATTTCACATCTAGACATGTGAAATGTATGAACTATGGCAAAAAAGTGAAAAAAAAATTGGTTTGATTTTTTCGTACTTTTCAGATTTTCTTAGTTTTCATTTAAGGTCCGTGGTCAGGAAAAAAGACAGATTTTTGAAAAATTTCAAAATCTGTCAATTATTGTCAAAATTATTTTTATTTCACATCTAGACATGTGAAATGTATGAACTATGGCAAAAAATTTGAAAAAAAATTGGTTTGATTTTTTCGTACTTTTCAGATTTTCTTAGTTTTCATTTAAGGTCCGTGGTCAGGAAAAAAGACAGATTTTTGAAAAATTTCAAGATCTGTCAATTATTGTCCAAATTATTTTTATTTCACATCTAGACATGTGAAATGTATGAACTATGGCAAAAAGGTGAAAAAAAAATTGGTTTGATTTTTTCGTACTTTTCAGATTTTCTTAGTTTTCATTTAAGGTCCGTGGTCAGGAAAAAAGACAGATTTTTGAAAAATTTCAAGAACTGTCAATTATTGTCCAAATTATTTTTATTTCACATCTAGACATGTGAAATGTATGAACTATGGCAAAAAAGTGAAAAAAAAATTGGTTTGATTTTTTCGTACTTTTCAGATTTTCTTAGTTTTCATTTAAGGTCCGTGGTCAGGAAAAAAGGCAGATTTTTGAAAAATTTCAAAATCTGTCAATTATTGTCCAAATTATTTTTATTTCACATCTAGACATGTGAAATGTATGAACTATGGCAAAAAGGTGAAAAAAAAATTGGTTTGATTTTTTCGTACTTTTCAGATTTTCTTAGTTTTCATTTAAGGTCCGTGGTCAGGAAAAAAGACAGATTTTTGAAAAATTTCAAGAACTGTCAATTATTGTCCAAATTATTTTTATTTCACATCTAGACATGTGAAATGTATGAACTATGGCAAAAAAGTGAAAAAAAAATTGGTTTGATTTTTTCGTACTTTTCAGATTTTCTTAGTTTTCATTTAAGGTCCGTGGTCAGGAAAAAAGACAGATTTTTGAAAAATTTCAAAATCTGTCAATTATTGTCCAAATTATTTTTATTTCACATCTAGACATGTGAAATGTATGAACTATGGCAAAAAAGTGAAAAAAAAATTGGTCTGATTTTTTCGTACTTTTCAGATTTTTTTAATTTTCGTGGTCAGGATGAGAGAAAGTTTTTTTTTTACAAATTTCAAAATCTGTAAATTATTGTCCAAATTATTTTTATTTCACATCTAGACATGTGAAATGTATGAACTATGGCAAAAAATTTGAAAAAAAATTGGTTTGATTTTTTCGTACTTTTCAGATTTTCTTAGTTTTCATTTAAGGTCCGTGGTCAGGAAAAAAGACAGATTTTTGAAAAATTTCAAGATCTGTCAATTATTGTCCAAATTATTTTTATTTCACATCTAGACATGTGAAATGTATGAACTATGGCAAAAAAGTGGAAAAAAAATTGGTTTGATTTTTTCGTACTTTTCAGATTTTCTTAGTTTTCATTTAAGGTCCGTGGTCAGGAAAAAAGACAGATTTTTGAAAAATTTCAAAATCTGTCAATTATTGTCCAAATTATTTTTATTTCACATCTAGACATGTGAAATGTATGAACTATGGCAAAAAAGTGAAAAAAAAATTGGTCTGATTTTTTCGTACTTTTCAGATTTTTTTAATTTTCGTGGTCAGGATGAGAGAAAGTTTTTTTTTTACAAATTTCAAAATCTGTAAATTATTGTCCAAATTATTTTTATTTCACATCTAGACATGTGAAATGTATGAACTATGGCAAAAAATTTGAAAAAAAATTGGTTTGATTTTTTCGTACTTTTCAGATTTTCTTAGTTTTCATTTAAGGTCCGTGGTCAGGAAAAAAGACAGATTTTTGAAAAATTTCAAGATCTGTCAATTATTGTTCAAATTATTTTTATTTCACATCTAGACATGTGAAATGTATGAACTATGGCAAAAAAGTGGAAAAAAAATTGGTTTGATTTTTTCGTACTTTTCAGATTTTCTTAGTTTTCATTTAAGGTCCGTGGTCAGGAAAAAAGGCAGATTTTTGAAAAATTTCAAAATCTGTCAATTATTGTCCAAATTATTTTTATTTCACATCTAGACATGTGAAATGTATGAACTATGGCAAAAAAAGTGAAAAAAAAATTGGTCTGATTTTTTCGTACTTTTCAGATTTTTTTAATTTCCGCAGTCAGGATGAAAGAAAGTTTTTTTTTTACAAATTTCAAAATCTGTCAATTATTGTCCAAATTATTTTTATTTCACATCTAGACATGTGAAATGTATGAACTATGGCAAAAAAGTGAAAAAAAAATTGGTTTGATTTTTTCGTACTTTTCAGATTTTCTTAGTTTTCATTTATAAGGTCCTTGGTCAGGAAAAAAGACAGATTTTTGAAAAATTTCAAAATCTGTCAATTATTGTCCAAATTATTTTTATTTCACATCTAGACATGTGAAATGTATGAACTATGGCAAAAAATTTGAAAAAAAATTGGTTTGATTTTTTCATACTTTTCAGATTTTCTTAGTTTTCATTTAAGGTCCGTGGTCAGGAAAAAAGACAGATTTTTGAAAAATTTCAAGATCTGTCAATTATTGTCCAAATTATTTTTATTTCACATCTAGACATGTGAAATGTATGAACTATGGCAAAAAAGTGAAAAAAAAATTGGTTTGATTTTTTCGTACTTTTCAGATTTTCTTAGTTTTCATTTAAGGTCCGTGGTCAGGAAAAAAGACAGATTTTTGAAAAATTTCAAAATCTGTCAATTATTGTCAAAATTATTTTTATTTCACATCTAGACATGTGAAATGTATGAACTATGGCAAAAAATTTGAAAAAAAATTGGTTTGATTTTTTCGTACTTTTCAGATTTTCTTAGTTTTCATTTAAGGTCCGTGGTCAGGAAAAAAGACAGATTTTTGAAAAATTTCAAGATCTGTCAATTATTGTCCAAATTATTTTTATTTCACATCTAGACATGTGAAATGTATGAACTATGGCAAAAAAGTGGAAAAAAAATTGGTTTGATTTTTTCGTACTTTTCAGATTTTCTTAGTTTTCATTTAAGGTCCGTGGTCAGGAAAAAAGACAGATTTTTGAAAAATTTCAAGATCTGTCAATTATTGTCCAAATTATTTTTATTTCACATCTAGACATGTGAAATGTATGAACTATGGCAAAAAAGTGAAAAAAAAATTGGTTTGATTTTTTCGTACTTTTCAGATTTTCTTAGTTTTCATTTAAGGTCCGTGGTCAGGAAAAAAGACAGATTTTTGAAAAATTTCAAAATCTGTCAATTATTGTCAAAATTATTTTTATTTCACATCTAGACATGTGAAATGTATGAACTATGGCAAAAAAAGTGAAAAAAAAATTGGTCTGATTTTTTCGTACTTTTCAGATTTTTTTAATTTTCGTGGTCAGGATGAGAGAAAGTTTTTTTTTTACAAATTTCAAAATCTGTAAATTATTGTCCAAATTATTTTTATTTCACATCTAGACATGTGAAATGTATGAACTATGGCAAAAAATTTGAAAAAAAATTGGTTTGATTTTTTCGTACTTTTCAGATTTTCTTAGTTTTCATTTAAGGTCCGTGGTCAGGAAAAAAGACAGATTTTTGAAAAATTTCAAGATCTGTCAATTATTGTCCAAATTATTTTTATTTCACATCTAGACATGTGAAATGTATGAACTATGGCAAAAAAGTGAAAAAAAAATTGGTTTGATTTTTTCGTACTTTTCAGATTTTCTTAGTTTTCATTTAAGGTCCGTGGTCAGGAAAAAAGACAGATTTTTGAAAAATTTCAAAATCTGTCAATTATTGTCAAAATTATTTTTATTTCACATCTAGACATGTGAAATGTATGAACTATGGCAAAAAAGTGAAAAAAAAATTGGTTTGATTTTTTCGTACTTTTCAGATTTTCTTAGTTTTCATTTAAGGTCCGTGGTCAGGAAAAAAGACAGATTTTTGAAAAATTTCAAAATCTGTCAATTATTGTCCAAATTATTTTTATTTCACATCTAGACATGTGAAATGTATGAACTATGGCAAAAAAGTGAAAAAAAAATTGGTCTGATTTTTTCGTACTTTTCAGATTTTTTTAATTTTCGTGGTCAGGATGAGAGAAAGTTTTTTTTTTACAAATTTCAAAATCTGTAAATTATTGTCCAAATTATTTTTATTTCACATCTAGACATGTGAAATGTATGAACTATGGCAAAAAATTTGAAAAAAAATTGGTTTGATTTTTTCGTACTTTTCAGATTTTCTTAGTTTTCATTTAAGGTCCGTGGTCAGGAAAAAAGACAGATTTTTGAAAAATTTCAAGATCTGTCAATTATTGTCCAAATTATTTTTATTTCACATCTAGACATGTGAAATGTATGAACTATGGCAAAAATGTGGAAAAAAAATTGGTTTGATTTTTTCGTACTTTTCAGATTTTCTTAGTTTTCATTTAAGGTCCGTGGTCAGGAAAAAAGACAGATTTTTGAAAAATTTCAAGATCTGTCAATTATTGTCCAAATTATTTTTATTTCACATCTAGACATGTGAAATGTATGAACTATGGCAAAAAAGTGAAAAAAAAATTGGTTTGATTTTTTCGTACTTTTCAGATTTTCTTAGTTTTCATTTAAGGTCCGTGGTCAGGAAAAAAGACAGATTTTTGAAAAATTTCAAAATCTGTCAATTATTGTCCAAATTATTTTTATTTCACATCTAGACATGTGAAATGTATGAACTATGGCAAAAAAGTGAAAAAAAAATTGGTCTGATTTTTTCGTACTTTTCAGATTTTTTTAATTTTCGTGGTCAGGATGAGAGAAAGTTTTTTTTTTACAAATTTCAAAATCTGTAAATTATTGTCCAAATTATTTTTATTTCACATCTAGACATGTGAAATGTATGAACTATGGCAAAAAATTTGAAAAAAAATTGGTTTGATTTTTTCGTACTTTTCAGATTTTCTTAGTTTTCATTTAAGGTCCGTGGTCAGGAAAAAAGACAGATTTTTGAAAAATTTCAAGATCTGTCAATTATTGTCCAAATTATTTTTATTTCACATCTAGACATGTGAAATGTATGAACTATGGCAAAAAAGTGGAAAAAAAATTGGTTTGATTTTTTCGTACTTTTCAGATTTTCTTAGTTTTCATTTAAGGTCCGTGGTCAGGAAAAAAGACAGATTTTTGAAAAATTTCAAAATCTGTCAATTATTGTCCAAATTATTTTTATTTCACATCTAGACATGTGAAATGTATGAACTATGGCAAAAAAGTGAAAAAAAAATTGGTCTGATTTTTTCGTACTTTTCAGATTTTTTTAATTTTCGTGGTCAGGATGAGAGAAAGTTTTTTTTTTACAAATTTCAAAATCTGTAAATTATTGTCCAAATTATTTTTATTTCACATCTAGACATGTGAAATGTATGAACTATGGCAAAAAATTTGAAAAAAAATTGGTTTGATTTTTTCGTACTTTTCAGATTTTCTTAGTTTTCATTTAAGGTCCGTGGTCAGGAAAAAAGACAGATTTTTGAAAAATTTCAAGATCTGTCAATTATTGTTCAAATTATTTTTATTTCACATCTAGACATGTGAAATGTATGAACTATGGCAAAAAAGTGGAAAAAAAATTGGTTTGATTTTTTCGTACTTTTCAGATTTTCTTAGTTTTCATTTAAGGTCCGTGGTCAGGAAAAAAGACAGATTTTTGAAAAATTTCAAGATCTGTCAATTATTGTCCAAATTATTTTTATTTCACATCTAGACATGTGAAATGTATGAACTATGGCAAAAAAGTGAAAAAAAAATTGGTTTGATTTTTTCGTACTTTTCAGATTTTCTTAGTTTTCATTTAAGGTCCGTGGTCAGGAAAAAAGACAGATTTTTGAAAAATTTCAAAATCTGTCAATTATTGTCAAAATTATTTTTATTTCACATCTAGACATGTGAAATGTATGAACTATGGCAAAAAAAGTGAAAAAAAAATTGGTCTGATTTTTTCGTACTTTTCAGATTTTTTTAATTTTCGTGGTCAGGATGAGAGAAAGTTTTTTTTTTACAAATTTCAAAATCTGTAAATTATTGTCCAAATTATTTTTATTTCACATCTAGACATGTGAAATGTATGAACTATGGCAAAAAATTTGAAAAAAAATTGGTTTGATTTTTTCGTACTTTTCAGATTTTCTTAGTTTTCATTTAAGGTCCGTGGTCAGGAAAAAAGACAGATTTTTGAAAAATTTCAAGATCTGTCAATTATTGTCCAAATTATTTTTATTTCACATCTAGACATGTGAAATGTATGAACTATGGCAAAAAAGTGAAAAAAAAATTGGTTTGATTTTTTCGTACTTTTCAGATTTTCTTAGTTTTCATTTAAGGTCCGTGGTCAGGAAAAAAGACAGATTTTTGAAAAATTTCAAAATCTGTCAATTATTGTCAAAATTATTTTTATTTCACATCTAGACATGTGAAATGTATGAACTATGGCAAAAAAGTGAAAAAAAAATTGGTTTGATTTTTTCGTACTTTTCAGATTTTCTTAGTTTTCATTTAAGGTCCGTGGTCAGGAAAAAAGACAGATTTTTGAAAAATTTCAAAATCTGTCAATTATTGTCCAAATTATTTTTATTTCACATCTAGACATGTGAAATGTATGAACTATGGCAAAAAAAGTGAAAAAAAAATTGGTCTGATTTTTTCGTACTTTTCAGATTTTTTTAATTTCCGCAGTCAGGATGAAAGAAAGTTTTTTTTTTACAAATTTCAAAATCTGTCAATTATTGTCCAAATTATTTTTATTTCACATCTAGACATGTGAAATGTATGAACTATGGCAAAAAATTTGAAAAAAAATTGGTTTGATTTTTTCGTACTTTTCAGATTTTCTTAGTTTTCATTTAAGGTCCGTGGTCAGGAAAAAAGACAGATTTTTGAAAAATTTCAAGATCTGTCAATTATTGTCCAAATTATTTTTATTTCACATCTAGACATGTGAAATGTATGAACTATGGCAAAAAAGTGGAAAAAAAATTGGTTTGATTTTTTCGTACTTTTCAGATTTTCTTAGTTTTCATTTAAGGTCCGTGGTCAGGAAAAAAGACAGATTTTTGAAAAATTTCAAGATCTGTCAATTATTGTCCAAATTATTTTTATTTCACATCTAGACATGTGAAATGTATGAACTATGGCAAAAAAGTGAAAAAAAAATTGGTTTGATTTTTTCGTACTTTTCAGATTTTCTTAGTTTTCATTTAACCCTTTCGTGCCCGTGCCGAACATTCCATTTTTGGTGCTGGATGACCTCCTTACACAAAAAAACTTATTTCTTGAGTATAATACATACCATCAATGGGATATACATACCATTGTAATCAGAAGGGTCAGTTCTATCAAATGATGTAAAATACATATGGTAATGTTGATATAGTAATGAACAGTCTTTGAAAATCCTCTCCAAATGTATACCGAAATTCGTTAAAATTGAATTTCATTCGCATAAAAATGAATTTTCATCATATTTCTATACGAGATAGAGAAAAATATAGAGTGTATGACATGTTCAGCAAGTTGTGGGCTATTTAACAAAAAAGACTGAATTGGAATATCATTAACCTTTCAAAAGTTATGATAAATTAAGTGATAAGTGTAAAAAAATGCAGGAAACGGGATTTAGAATGTTGACAGAATTCACATTCTCTTTCTCACCAAAAACATAAAAGTATGCATAAAAACTAATAATGAAGTCAGACACAATGGTTTAGATTTATTTGGTCCATAAGAATAAACCATTTATTTGTATATAAGCAAATGCTACAGTCAACAATAATGATATATAAAAGAAAAACATGTACCTTACCAGTAATACAGGAAGTATGTATACTGTATATTTATTGAAGATCAATTCTGAAGAGACATAGAATACATTTGATTCAACAGATACAACTTCCTTATATAAATTAGTGTAATATGAAAATGATATACATCTATAAAATGTATTATTTATGAAAAGCTAGGAATACAAATCAACTTCAACATCACTCAAAAATCAATGTGTCTAAACATTTGAAAGTGGATTACATAGAACAAGCCTGTTGAGAATAAACACATACACACATATAAACACAAACTCACACACACACACACACACACAGAGGAGGATAGGGAAAGGTGGGGTGGGGAACCTGAAGGTTAAACACAGAGGACCTATGACTCATAACGAAATGCATCCCCTTCTGTAGAATGCCAAATCTGACAGCAATTTTGTTTACCAAAAAAGCAGTCACCTACCGCTAAACTCCAGGCCATACAAGCTACTTTAGTGTTATTATGTATTGTTTTTATAACAAAGCCAACAATTTTTCTTTGGCTCCTGCTGTACAGGAATATGTACTTGATGAAAAGATGACAGAGTAGTAGTTGGAGCAGCTGAAGGCGAGGCTGAAATTTTGACGGAAATGCCTGTCAGCTGTTGTGATAGATTTTCGCCAAAATCTTTCTGGCTGTAGCTACCAAACCTAGGTTCAACACCAGATTCTGCATTGCCAAACTTGAAATAATAAGAAACTACTGAAACAGCAATGTCAATGGAGAAAAAGTGTACACAATATGTATTTCTCATTTGGTCAACGCTCCCTGATCCCTTCAGAGACTTGGTTCCCCAGTAGCAATGGATATTAGGGAGGGAAGTGAAGTCCCATGTCAATGATCAATCCCAGAAAACTGTGAAACTCTTCTGGGGTCTCTTCGTCCCATGCCCCTGCACTGTGTGTTTGCATACAACGGCCTACTAAGCACAACCTCCCACCCGTTCCGGTTGGTAAAACCACATATGCCTGGGTTTTAGTGGCAGTCTACACCACCCTACGCACGCCACCTAAATCTATACCTTCTTCCTCCATCCTCACATGGTCTTCAACATTGTGAGCGCAAGCTCATCAGCAGTCAGCCACCTCTTCAGGCCTGCAAGGAGGTCTGTGTAGGTCTTGTCATCCTCCATCTGAAACAACAGTAAAATCATACAAATGTAATACATTTATTAATTTAAAAAATAAAATCACAAAACTACAGATGTGTGCGTGTGTGCACATACATACACAAGAAGAGGTAGCCTAAACTATTGAAGCATTTTGAGTAACTCAAAAATATTTAGAAGTATGAAAAGTCATTTTATTACACATGGGTTTAGCTACCCTAAATCTGATTGCCTGGCTGGCATTAAGATAAAGACAGATTACATTTCACCTAGTAACTAACTGCTTAAATGCAATAATGACATTTCTGACATAATATGTGATTTCACATCATGTTTTCTATAAAACTACATATTGAGAAGAGTAGAATATCAAGTCATGCCATCTTAGAAAATGTTGAGACAAGCACGTCTGATGTTTGTCATTTAGAAGCAAGGTAAAACAGTTCACTACAAACTGCCTAGCGAGGTAACAACCCGATGAGAGGCAATACGTTAATTAGCACTACATTTCTGACAGAATCCGTGATTTCACATCTTGTTTTCTACAACTACATATTGAGAGGAGTAAAACTATCGCTCAACTTATTTCATGTAAGAGAACGCAACTTAGAAACGCGGCGCCCATTGATTTATTCAGCTTTGGTATGCTATACTGACTTGCCAATATAATGCTTACCTAACAAGCAAATTGGTACTAGAAAACAAACTTACTTACAGGTTATATACTAACAGGTTTTTAAATGAAATTGTCAAATGAAAATAACTGATATAAAAAGCAAACGAGAATACTGCAAGCAGTTCAGAGTAATGCAGCTAGCTAAAGTTACATGACGATGCACTTAGCCCCCGCTATGCCATAATGTTGACGCTGATGAGAAAGCATATTACTGTCAAATAACATGATTTTATGACTACAAATTAAGATTAGCCATAACTAGAAACGATGTAAAATATATATTACCTCAGTTTATCCAGCTGTGTGGTTTCCAGTCGAGGTAAACTCCAACGAAGTGCAGGTGGCATCTGGCGGTCCATGTTAAAATGTACGACTGAAGTGAAAAGTTTTTTTCACGACTCATCTTCAAGTATCAAAAACATTTCGCGCCATAAACCCCTTAACCAATCATATCAAATTGAAGCTTATGTTGTCAGCATTACGGGGAAGATTTCAGAAATAAAATCAGTCATTGGACAGCTGAGATATTAGATGATTGGTCATCGTTAAAATTTTAACGAAATTAGAATGGTCGGGCTTGTAAGGGTTAAGGTCCGTGGTCAGGAAAAAAGACAGATTTTTGAAAAATTTCAAAATCTGTCAATTATTGTCAAAATTATTTTTATTTCACATCTAGACATGTGAAATGTATGAACTATGGCAAAAAAAGTGAAAAAAAAATTGGTCTGATTTTTTCGTACTTTTCAGATTTTTTTAATTTTCGTGGTCAGGATGAGAGAAAGTTTTTTTTTTACAAATTTCAAAATCTGTAAATTATTGTCCAAATTATTTTTATTTCACATCTAGACATGTGAAATGTATGAACTATGGCAAAAAATTTGAAAAAAAATTGGTTTGATTTTTTCGTACTTTTCAGATTTTCTTAGTTTTCATTTAAGGTCCGTGGTCAGGAAAAAAGACAGATTTTTGAAAAATTTCAAGATCTGTCAATTATTGTCCAAATTATTTTTATTTCACATCTAGACATGTGAAATGTATGAACTATGGCAAAAAAGTGAAAAAAAAATTGGTTTGATTTTTTCGTACTTTTCAGATTTTCTTAGTTTTCATTTAAGGTCCGTGGTCAGGAAAAAAGACAGATTTTTGAAAAATTTCAAAATCTGTCAATTATTGTCCAAATTATTTTTATTTCACATCTAGACATGTGAAATGTATGAACTATGGCAAAAAAAGTGAAAAAAAAATTGGTCTGATTTTTTCGTACTTTTCAGATTTTTTTAATTTCCGCGGTCAGGATGAAAGAAAGTTTTTTTTTTACAAATTTCAAAATCTGTCAATTATTGTCCAAATTATTTTTATTTCACATCTAGACATGTGAAATGTATGAACTATGGCAAAAAATTTGAAAAAAAATTGGTTTGATTTTTTCGTACTTTTCAGATTTTCTTAGTTTTCATTTAAGGTCCGTGGTCAGGAAAAAAGACAGATTTTTGAAAAATTTCAAGATCTGTCAATTATTGTCCAAATTATTTTTATTTCACATCTAGACATGTGAAATGTATGAACTATGGCAAAAAAGTGAAAAAAAAATTGGTTTGATTTTTTCGTACTTTTCAGATTTTCTTAGTTTTCATTTAAGGTCCGTGGTCAGGAAAAAAGACAGATTTTTGAAAAATTTCAAGATCTGTCAATTATTGTCCAAATTATTTTTATTTCACATCTAGACATGTGAAATGTATGAACTATGGCAAAAAAGTGAAAAAAAAATTGGTTTGATTTTTTCGTACTTTTCAGATTTTCTTAGTTTTCATTTAAGGTCCGTGGTCAGGAAAAAAGGCAGATTTTTGAAAAATTTCAAAATCTGTCAATTATTGTCCAAATTATTTTTATTTCACATCTAGACATGTGAAATGTATGAACTATGGCAAAAAAAGTGAAAAAAAAATTGGTCTGATTTTTTCGTACTTTTCAGATTTTTTTAATTTCCGCAGTCAGGATGAAAGTTTTTTTTTTACAAATTTCAAAATCTGTCAATTATTGTCCAAATTATTTTTATTTCACATCTAGACATGTGAAATGTATGAACTATGGCAAAAAAAGTGAAAAAAAAATTGGTCTGATTTTTTCGTACTTTTCAGATTTTTTTAATTTCCGCAGTCAGGATGAAAGAAAGTTTTTTTTTTACAAATTTCAAAATCTGTCAATTATTGTCCAAATTATTTTTATTTCACATCTAGACATGTGAAATGTATGAACTATGGCAAAAAAGTGAAAAAAAAATTGGTTTGATTTTTTCGTACTTTTCAGATTTTCTTAGTTTTCATTTAAGGTCCGTGGTCAGGAAAAAAGACAGATTTTTGAAAAATTTCAAAATCTGTCAATTATTGTCAAAATTATTTTTATTTCACATCTAGACATGTGAAATGTATTAACTATGGCAAAAAAAGTGAAAAAAAAATTGGTTTGATTTTTTCGTACTTTTCAGATTTTCTTAGTTTTCATTTAAGGTCCGTGGTCAGGAAAAAAGACAGATTTTTGAAAAATTTCAGAATCTGTCAATTATTGTCAAAATTATTTTTATTTCACATCTAGACATGTGAAATGTATGAACTATGGCAAAAAAGTGAAAAAAAAATTGGTTTGATTTTTTCGTACTTTTCAGATTTTCTGAGTTTTCATTTAAGGTCCGTGGTCAGGAAAAAAGACAGATTTTTGAAAAATTTCAAAATCTGTCAATTATTGTCAAAATTTTTTTTATTTCACATCTAGACATGTGAAATGTATGAACTATGGCAAAAAAGTGAAAAAAAAATTGGTTTGATTTTTTCGTACTTTTCAGATTTTCTGAGTTTTCATTTAAGGTCCGTGGTCAGGAAAAAAGACAGATTTTTGAAAAATTTCAAAATCTGTCAATTATTGTCCAAATTATTTTTATTTCACATCTAGACATGTGAAATGTATGAACTATGGCAAAAAAGTGAAAAAAAAATTGGTTTGATTTTTTCGTACTTTTCAGATTTTCTTAGTTTTCATTTAAGGTCCGTGGTCAGGAAAAAAGACAGATTTTTGAAAAATTTCAAAATCTGTCAATTATTGTCCAAATTATTTTTATTTCACATCTAGACATGTGAAATGTATGAACTATGGCAAAGAAAGTGAAAAAAAAATTGGTCTGATTTTTTCGTACTTTTCAGATTTTTTTAATTTCCGCAGTCAGGATGAAAGAAAGTTTTTTTTTTACAAATTTCAAAATCTGTCAATTATTGTCCAAATTATTTTTATTTCACATCTAGACATGTGAAATGTATGAACTATGGCAAAAAAGTGAAAAAAAAATTGGTTTGATTTTTTCGTACTTTTCAGATTTTCTTAGTTTTCATTTAAGGTCCGTGGTCAGGAAAAAAGACAGATTTTTGAAAAATTTCAAAATCTGTCAATTATTGTCAAAATTATTTTTATTTCACATTTAGACATGTGAAATGTATGAACTATGGCAAAAAAGTGAAAAAAAAATTGGTTTGATTTTTTCGTACTTTTCAGATTTTCTGAGTTTTCCTTTAAGGTCCGTGGTCAGGAAAAAAGACAGATTTTTGAAAAATTTCAAAATCTGTCAATTATTGTCCAAATTATTTTTATTTCACATCTAGACATGTGAAATGTATGAACTATGGCAAAAAAGTGAAAAAAAAATTGGTTTGATTTTTTCGTACTTTTCAGATTTTCTTAGTTTTCATTTAAGGTCCGTGGTCAGGAAAAAAGACAGATTTTTGAAAAATTTCAAAATCTGTCAATTATTGTCCAAATTATTTTTATTTCACATCTAGACATGTGAAATGTATGAACTATGGCAAAAAAAGTGAAAAAAAAATTGGTCTGATTTTTTCGTACTTTTCAGATTTTTTTAATTTCCGCAGTCAGGATGAAAGAAAGTTTTTTTTTTACAAATTTCAAAATCTGTCAATTATTGTCCAAATTATTTTTATTTCACATCTAGACATGTGAAATGTATGAACTATGGCAAAAAAGTGAAAAAAAAATTGGTTTGATTTTTTCGTACTTTTCAGATTTTCTTAGTTTTCATTTAAGGTCCGTGGTCAGGAAAAAAGACAGATTTTTGAAAAATTTCAGAATCTGTCAATTATTGTCAAAATTATTTTTATTTCACATCTAGACATGTGAAATGTATGAACTATGGCAAAAAAGTGAAAAAAAAATTGGTTTGATTTTTTCGTACTTTTCAGATTTTCTGAGTTTTCATTTAAGGTCCGTGGTCAGGAAAAAAGACAGATTTTTGAAAAATTTCAAAATCTGTCAATTATTGTCAAAATTATTTTTATTTCACATCTAGACATGTGAAATGTATGAACTATGGCAAAAAAGTGAAAAAAAAATTGGTTTGATTTTTTCGTACTTTTCAGATTTTCTGAGTTTTCATTTAAGGTCCGTGGTCAGGAAAAAAGACAGATTTTTGAAAAATTTCAAAATCTGTCAATTATTGTCCAAATTATTTTTATTTCACATCTAGACATGTGAAATGTATGAACTATGGCAAAAAAGTGAAAAAAAAATTGGTTTGATTTTTTCGTACTTTTCAGATTTTCTTAGTTTTCATTTAAGGTCCGTGGTCAGGAAAAAAGACAGATTTTTGAAAAATTTCAAAATCTGTCAATTATTGTCAAAATTATTTTTATTTCACATCTAGACATGTGAAATGTATTAACTATGGCAAAAAAAGTGAAAAAAAAATTGGTTTGATTTTTTCGTACTTTTCAGATTTTCTTAGTTTTCATTTAAGGTCCGTGGTCAGGAAAAAAGACAGATTTTTGAAAAATTTCAGAATCTGTCAATTATTGTCAAAATTATTTTTATTTCACATCTAGACATGTGAAATGTATGAACTATGGCAAAAAAGTGAAAAAAAAATTGGTTTGATTTTTTCGTACTTTTCAGATTTTCTTAGTTTTCATTTATAAGGTCCTTGGTCAGGAAAAAAGACAGATTTTTGAAAAATTTCAAAATCTGTCAATTATTGTCAAAATTATTTTTATTTCACATCTAGACATGTGAAATGTATGAACTATGGCAAAAAAGTGAAAAAAAAATTGGTTTGATTTTTTCGTACTTTTCAGATTTTCTTAGTTTTCATTTAAGGTCCGTGGTCAGGAAAAAAGACAGATTTTTGAAAAATTTCAAAATCTGTCAATTATTGTCCAAATTATTTTTATTTCACATCTAGACATGTGAAATGTATGAACTATGGCAAAAAAGTGAAAAAAAAATTGGTTTGATTTTTTCGTACTTTTCAGATTTTCTTAGTTTTCATTTAAGGTCCGTGGTCAGGAAAAAAGACAGATTTTTGAAAAATTTCAAAATCTGTCAATTATTGTCCAAATTATTTTTATTTCACATCTAGACATGTGAAATGTATGAACTATGGCAAAAAAAGTGAAAAAAAAATTGGTCTGATTTTTTCGTACTTTTCAGATTTTTTTAATTTCCGCAGTCAGGATGAAAGAAAGTTTTTTTTTTACAAATTTCAAAATCTGTCAATTATTGTCCAAATTATTTTTATTTCACATCTAGACATGTGAAATGTATGAACTATGGCAAAAAAGTGAAAAAAAAATTGGTTTGATTTTTTCGTACTTTTCAGATTTTCTTAGTTTTCATTTAAGGTCCGTGGTCAGGAAAAAAGACAGATTTTTGAAAAATTTCAAAATCTGTCAATTATTGTCAAAATTATTTTTATTTCACATCTAGACATGTGAAATGTATTAACTATGGCAAAAAAAGTGAAAAAAAAATTGGTTTGATTTTTTCGTACTTTTCAGATTTTCTTAGTTTTCATTTAAGGTCCGTGGTCAGGAAAAAATACAGATTTTTGAAAAATTTCAGAATCTGTCAATTATTGTCAAAATTATTTTTATTTCACATCTAGACATGTGAAATGTATGAACTATGGCAAAAAAGTGAAAAAAAAATTGGTTTGATTTTTTCGTACTTTTCAGATTTTCTGAGTTTTCATTTAAGGTCCGTGGTCAGGAAAAAAGACAGATTTTTGAAAAATTTCAAAATCTGTCAATTATTGTCCAAATTATTTTTATTTCACATCTAGACATGTGAAATGTATGAACTATGGCAAAAAAGTGAAAAAAAAATTGGTTTGATTTTTTCGTACTTTTCAGATTTTCTGAGTTTTCATTTAAGGTCCGTGGTCAGGAAAAAAGACAGATTTTTGAAAAATTTCAAAATCTGTCAATTATTGTCCAAATTATTTTTATTTCACATCTAGACATGTGAAATGTATGAACTATGGCAAAAAAGTGAAAAAAAAATTGGTTTGATTTTTTCGTACTTTTCAGATTTTCTTAGTTTTCATTTAAGGTCCGTGGTCAGGAAAAAAGACAGATTTTTGAAAAATTTCAGAATCTGTCAATTATTGTCAAAATTATTTTTATTTCACATCTAGACATGTGAAATGTATGAACTATGGCAAAAAAGTGAAAAAAAAATTGGTTTGATTTTTTCGTACTTTTCAGATTTTCTGAGTTTTCATTTAAGGTCCGTGGTCAGGAAAAAAGACAGATTTTTGAAAAATTTCAAAATCTGTCAATTATTGTCAAAATTATTTTTATTTCACATCTAGACATGTGAAATGTATGAACTATGGCAAAAAAGTGAAAAAAAAATTGGTTTGATTTTTTCGTACTTTTCAGATTTTCTGAGTTTTCATTTAAGGTCCGTGGTCAGGAAAAAAGACAGATTTTTGAAAAATTTCAAAATCTGTCAATTATTGTCCAAATTATTTTTATTTCACATCTAGACATGTGAAATGTATGAACTATGGCAAAAAAGTGAAAAAAAAATTGGTTTGATTTTTTCGTACTTTTCAGATTTTCTTAGTTTTCATTTAAGGTCCGTGGTCAGGAAAAAAGACAGATTTTTGAAAAATTTCAAAATCTGTCAATTATTGTCAAAATTATTTTTATTTCACATCTAGACATGTGAAATGTATTAACTATGGCAAAAAAAGTGAAAAAAAAATTGGTTTGATTTTTTCGTACTTTTCAGATTTTCTTAGTTTTCATTTAAGGTCCGTGGTCAGGAAAAAAGACAGATTTTTGAAAAATTTCAGAATCTGTCAATTATTGTCAAAATTATTTTTTTTTCACATCTAGACATGTGAAATGTATGAACTATGGCAAAAAAGTGAAAAAAAAATTGGTTTGATTTTTTCGTACTTTTCAGATTTTCTTAGTTTTCATTTAAGGTCCGTGGTCAGGAAAAAAGACAGATTTTTGAAAAATTTCAAAATCTGTCAATTATTGTCCAAATTATTTTTATTTCACATCTAGACATGTGAAATGTATGAACTATGGCAAAAAAAGTGAAAAAAAAATTGGTCTGATTTTTTCGTACTTTTCAGATTTTTTTAATTTCCGCAGTCAGGATGAAAGAAAGTTTTTTTTTTACAAATTTCAAAATCTGTCAATTATTGTCCAAATTATTTTTATTTCACATCTAGACATGTGAAATGTATGAACTATGGCAAAAAAGTGAAAAAAAAATTGGTTTGATTTTTTCGTACTTTTCAGATTTTCTGAGTTTTCATTTAAGGTCCGTGGTCAGGAAAAAAGACAGATTTTTGAAAAATTTCAAAATCTGTCAATTATTGTCAAAATTATTTTTATTTCACATCTAGACATGTGAAATGTATGAACTATGGCAAAAAAGTGAAAAAAAAATTGGTTTGATTTTTTCGTACTTTTCAGATTTTCTTAGTTTTCATTTAAGGTCCGTGGTCAGGAAAAAAGACAGATTTTTGAAAAATTTCAAAATCTGTCAATTATTGTCCAAATTATTTTTATTTCACATCTAGACATGTGAAATGTATGAACTATGGCAAAGAAAGTGAAAAAAAAATTGGTCTAATTTTTTCGTACTTTTCAGATTTTTTTAATTTCCGCAGTCAGGATGAAAGAAAGTTTTTTTTTTACAAATTTCAAAATCTGTCAATTATTGTCCAAATTATTTTTATTTCACATCTAGACATGTGAAATGTATGAACTATGGCAAAAAAGTGAAAAAAAAATTGGTTTGATTTTTTCGTACTTTTCAGATTTTCTTAGTTTTCATTTAAGGTCCGTGGTCAGGAAAAAAGACAGATTTTTGAAAAATTTCAAAATCTGTCAATTATTGTCAAAATTATTTTTATTTCACATCTAGACATGTGAAATGTATTAACTATGGCAAAAAAAGTGAAAAAAAAATTGGTTTGATTTTTTCGTACTTTTCAGATTTTCTTAGTTTTCATTTAAGGTCCGTGGTCAGGAAAAAAGACAGATTTTTGAAAAATTTCAAAATCTGTCAATTATTGTCCAAATTATTTTTATTTCACATCTAGACATGTGAAATGTATGAACTATGGCAAAAAAAGTGAAAAAAAAATTGGTCTGATTTTTTCGTACTTTTCAGATTTTTTTAATTTCCGCAGTCAGGATGAAAGAAAGTTTTTTTTTTACAAATTTCAAAATCTGTCAATTATTGTCCAAATTATTTTTATTTCACATCTAGACATGTGAAATGTATGAACTATGGCAAAAAAGTGAAAAAAAAATTGGTTTGATTTTTTCGTACTTTTCAGATTTTCTTAGTTTTCA
Source organism: Alosa sapidissima (assembly GCF_018492685.1). Taxonomy (NCBI): domain Eukaryota; kingdom Metazoa; phylum Chordata; class Actinopteri; order Clupeiformes; family Clupeidae; genus Alosa; species Alosa sapidissima. The sequence continues at coordinate 35,159,687 of NC_055972.1, forward strand.
TTTAAGGTCCGTGGTCAGGAAAAAAGACAGATTTTTGAAAAATTTCAAAATCTGTCAATTATTGTCCAAATTATTTTTATTTCACATCTAGACATGTGAAATGTATGAACTATGGCAAAAAAGTGAAAAAAAAATTGGTTTGATTTTTTCGTACTTTTCAGATTTTCTTAGTTTTCATTTAAGGTCCGTGGTCAGGAAAAAAGACAGATTTTTGAAAAATTTCAAAATCTGTCAATTATTGTCAAAATTATTTTTATTTCACATCTAGACATGTGAAATGTATTAACTATGGCAAAAAAAGTGAAAAAAAAATTGGTTTGATTTTTTCGTACTTTTCAGATTTTCTTAGTTTTCATTTAAGGTCCGTGGTCAGGAAAAAAGACAGATTTTTGAAAAATTTCAAAATCTGTCAATTATTGTCAAAATTATTTTTATTTCACATCTAGACATGTGAAATGTATGAACTATGGCAAAAAAGTGAAAAAAAAATTGGTTTGATTTTTTCGTACTTTTCAGATTTTCTTAGTTTTCATTTAAGGTCCGTGGTCAGGAAAAAAGACAGATTTTTGAAAAATTTCAAAATCTGTCAATTATTGTCCAAATTATTTTTATTTCACATCTAGACATGTGAAATGTATGAACTATGGCAAAAAAAGTGAAAAAAAAATTGGTCTGATTTTTTCGTACTTTTCAGATTTTTTTAATTTCCGCAGTCAGGATGAAAGAAAGTTTTTTTTTTACAAATTTCAAAATCTGTCAATTATTGTCCAAATTATTTTTATTTCACATCTAGACATGTGAAATGTATGAACTATGGCAAAAAAGTGAAAAAAAAATTGGTTTGATTTTTTCGTACTTTTCAGATTTTCTTAGTTTTCATTTAAGGTCCGTGGTCAGGAAAAAAGACAGATTTTTGAAAAATTTCAAAATCTGTCAATTATTGTCCAAATTATTTTTATTTCACATCTAGACATGTGAAATGTATGAACTATGGCAAAAAAGTGAAAAAAAAATTGGTTTGATTTTTTCGTACTTTTCAGATTTTCTTAGTTTTCATTTAAGGTCCGTGGTCAGGAAAAAAGACAGATTTTTGAAAAATTTCAAAATCTGTCAATTATTGTCCAAATTATTTTTATTTCACATCTAGACATGTGAAATGTATTAACTATGGCAAAAAAAGTGAAAAAAAAATTGGTTTGATTTTTTCGTACTTTTCAGATTTTCTTAGTTTTCATTTAAGGTCCGTGGTCAGGAAAAAAGACAGATTTTTGAAAAATTTCAAAATCTGTCAATTATTGTCAAAATTATTTTTATTTCACATCTAGACATGTGAAATGTATGAACTATGGCAAAAAAGTGAAAAAAAAATTGGTTTGATTTTTTCGTACTTTTCAGATTTTCTTAGTTTTCATTTAAGGTCCGTGGTCAGGAAAAAAGACAGATTTTTGAAAAATTTCAAAATCTGTCAATTATTGTCCAAATTATTTTTATTTCACATCTAGACATGTGAAATGTATGAACTATGGCAAAAAAAGTGAAAAAAAAATTGGTCTAATTTTTTCGTACTTTTCAGATTTTTTTAATTTCCGCAGTCAGGATGAAAGAAAGTTTTTTTTTTACAAATTTCAAAATCTGTCAATTATTGTCCAAATTATTTTTATTTCACATCTAGACATGTGAAATGTATGAACTATGGCAAAAAAGTGAAAAAAAAATTGGTTTGATTTTTTCGTACTTTTCAGATTTTCTTAGTTTTCATTTAAGGTCCGTGGTCAGGAAAAAAGACAGATTTTTGAAAAATTTCAGAATCTGTCAATTATTGTCAAAATTATTTTTATTTCACATCTAGACATGTGAAATGTATGAACTATGGCAAAAAAGTGAAAAAAAAATTGGTTTGATTTTTTCGTACTTTTCAGATTTTCTGAGTTTTCATTTAAGGTCCGTGGTCAGGAAAAAAGACAGATTTTTGAAAAATTTCAAAATCTGTCAATTATTGTCCAAATTATTTTTATTTCACATCTAGACATGTGAAATGTATGAACTATGGCAAAAAAGTGAAAAAAAAATTGGTTTGATTTTTTCGTACTTTTCAGATTTTCTTAGTTTTCATTTAAGGTCCGTGGTCAGGAAAAAAGACAGATTTTTGAAAAATTTCAAAATCTGTCAATTATTGTCAAAATTATTTTTATTTCACATCTAGACATGTGAAATGTATTAACTATGGCAAAAAAAGTGAAAAAAAAATTGGTTTGATTTTTTCGTACTTTTCAGATTTTCTTAGTTTTCATTTAAGGTCCGTGGTCAGGAAAAAAGACAGATTTTTGAAAAATTTCAAAATCTGTCAATTATTGTCAAAATTATTTTTATTTCACATCTAGACATGTGAAATGTATGAACTATGGCAAAAAAGTGAAAAAAAAATTGGTTTGATTTTTTCGTACTTTTCAGATTTTCTTAGTTTTCATTTAAGGTCCGTGGTCAGGAAAAAAGACAGATTTTTGAAAAATTTCAAAATCTGTCAATTATTGTCCAAATTATTTTTATTTCACATCTAGACATGTGAAATGTATGAACTATGGCAAAAAAAGTGAAAAAAAAATTGGTCTGATTTTTTCGTACTTTTCAGATTTTTTTAATTTCCGCAGTCAGGATGAAAGAAAGTTTTTTTTTTACAAATTTCAAAATCTGTCAATTATTGTCCAAATTATTTTTATTTCACATCTAGACATGTGAAATGTATGAACTATGGCAAAAAAGTGAAAAAAAAATTGGTTTGATTTTTTCGTACTTTTCAGATTTTCTTAGTTTTCATTTAAGGTCCGTGGTCAGGAAAAAAGACAGATTTTTGAAAAATTTCAAAATCTGTCAATTATTGTCCAAATTATTTTTATTTCACATCTAGACATGTGAAATGTATGAACTATGGCAAAAAAGTGAAAAAAAAATTGGTTTGATTTTTTCGTACTTTTCAGATTTTCTTAGTTTTCATTTAAGGTCCGTGGTCAGGAAAAAAGACAGATTTTTGAAAAATTTCAAAATCTGTCAATTATTGTCCAAATTATTTTTATTTCACATCTAGACATGTGAAATGTATTAACTATGGCAAAAAAAGTGATAAAAAAATTGGTTTGATTTTTTCGTACTTTTCAGATTTTCTTAGTTTTCATTTAAGGTCCGTGGTCAGGAAAAAAGACAGATTTTTGAAAAATTTCAAAATCTGTCAATTATTGTCAAAATTATTTTTATTTCACATCTAGACATGTGAAATGTATGAACTATGGCAAAAAAGTGAAAAAAAAATTGGTTTGATTTTTTCGTACTTTTCAGATTTTCTTAGTTTTCATTTAAGGTCCGTGGTCAGGAAAAAAGACAGATTTTTGAAAAATTTCAAAATCTGTCAATTATTGTCCAAATTATTTTTATTTCACATCTAGACATGTGAAATGTATGAACTATGGCAAAAAAAGTGAAAAAAAAATTGGTCTAATTTTTTCGTACTTTTCAGATTTTTTTAATTTCCGCAGTCAGGATGAAAGAAAGTTTTTTTTTTACAAATTTCAAAATCTGTCAATTATTGTCCAAATTATTTTTATTTCACATCTAGACATGTGAAATGTATGAACTATGGCAAAAAAGTGAAAAAAAAATTGGTTTGATTTTTTCGTACTTTTCAGATTTTCTTAGTTTTCATTTAAGGTCCGTGGTCAGGAAAAAAGACAGATTTTTGAAAAATTTCAGAATCTGTCAATTATTGTCAAAATTATTTTTATTTCACATCTAGACATGTGAAATGTATGAACTATGGCAAAAAAGTGAAAAAAAAATTGGTTTGATTTTTTCGTACTTTTCAGATTTTCTGAGTTTTCATTTAAGGTCCGTGGTCAGGAAAAAAGACAGATTTTTGAAAAATTTCAAAATCTGTCAATTATTGTCAAAATTATTTTTATTTCACATCTAGACATGTGAAATGTATGAACTATGGCAAAAAAGTGAAAAAAAAATTGGTTTGATTTTTTCGTACTTTTCAGATTTTCTGAGTTTTCATTTAAGGTCCGTGGTCAGGAAAAAAGACAGATTTTTGAAAAATTTCAAAATCTGTCAATTATTGTCCAAATTATTTTTATTTCACATCTAGACATGTGAAATGTATGAACTATGGCAAAAAAGTGAAAAAAAAAATTGGTTTGATTTTTTCGTACTTTTCAGATTTTCTTAGTTTTCATTTAAGGTCCGTGGTCAGGAAAAAAGACAGATTTTTGAAAAATTTCAAAATCTGTCAATTATTGTCCAAATTATTTTTATTTCACATCTAGACATGTGAAATGTATGAACTATGGCAAAAAAAGTGAAAAAAAAATTGGTCTGATTTTTTCGTACTTTTCAGATTTTTTTAATTTCCGCAGTCAGGATGAAAGAAAGTTTTTTTTTTACAAATTTCAAAATCTGTCAATTATTGTCCAAATTATTTTTATTTCACATCTAGACATGTGAAATGTATGAACTATGGCAAAAAAGTGAAAAAAAAATTGGTTTGATTTTTTCGTACTTTTCAGATTTTCTTAGTTTTCATTTAAGGTCCGTGGTCAGGAAAAAAGACAGATTTTTGAAAAATTTCAAAATCTGTCAATTATTGTCAAAATTATTTTTATTTCACATCTAGACATGTGAAATGTATTAACTATGGCAAAAAAAGTGAAAAAAAAATTGGTTTGATTTTTTCGTACTTTTCAGATTTTCTTAGTTTTCATTTAAGGTCCGTGGTCAGGAAAAAAGACAGATTTTTGAAAAATTTCAAAATCTGTCAATTATTGTCCAAATTATTTTTATTTCACATCTAGACATGTGAAATGTATGAACTATGGCAAAAAAGTGAAAAAAAAATTGGTTTGATTTTTTCGTACTTTTCAGATTTTCTTAGTTTTCATTTAAGGTCCGTGGTCAGGAAAAAAGACAGATTTTTGAAAAATTTCAAAATCTGTCAATTATTGTCCAAATTATTTTTATTTCACATCTAGACATGTGAAATGTATGAACTATGGCAAAAAAAGTGAAAAAAAAATTGGTCTGATTTTTTCGTACTTTTCAGATTTTTTTAATTTCCGCAGTCAGGATGAAAGAAAGTTTTTTTTTTACAAATTTCAAAATCTGTCAATTATTGTCCAAATTATTTTTATTTCACATCTAGACATGTGAAATGTATGAACTATGGCAAAAAAGTGAAAAAAAAATTGGTTTGATTTTTTCGTACTTTTCAGATTTTCTTAGTTTTCATTTAAGGTCCGTGGTCAGGAAAAAAGACAGATTTTTGAAAAATTTCAAAATCTGTCAATTATTGTCCAAATTATTTTTATTTCACATCTAGACATGTGAAATGTATGAACTATGGCAAAAAATTTGAAAAAAAATTGGTTTGATTTTTTCGTACTTTTCAGATTTTCTTAGTTTTCATTTAAGGTCCGTGGTCAGGAAAAAAGACAGATTTTTGAAAAATTTCAAAATCTGTCAATTATTGTCCAAATTATTTTTATTTCACATCTAGACATGTGAAATGTATGAACTATGGCAAAAAAAGTGAAAAAAAAATTGGTCTGATTTTTTCGTACTTTTCAGATTTTTTTAATTTCCGCAGTCAGGATGAAAGAAAGTTTTTTTTTTACAAATTTCAAAATCTGTCAATTATTGTCCAAATTATTTTTATTTCACATCTAGACATGTGAAATGTATGAACTATGGCAAAAAAGTGAAAAAAAAATTGGTTTGATTTTTTCGTACTTTTCAGATTTTCTTAGTTTTCATTTAAGGTCCGTGGTCAGGAAAAAAGACAGATTTTTGAAAAATTTCAAAATCTGTCAATTATTGTCCAAATTATTTTTATTTCACATCTAGACATGTGAAATGTATGAACTATGGCAAAAAAGTGAAAAAAAAATTGGTTTGATTTTTTCGTACTTTTCAGATTTTCTTAGTTTTCATTTAAGGTCCGTGGTCAGGAAAAAAGACAGATTTTTGAAAAATTTCAAAATCTGTCAATTATTGTCCAAATTATTTTTATTTCACATCTAGACATGTGAAATGTATGAACTATGGCAAAAAAAGTGAAAAAAAAATTGGTCTGATTTTTTCGTACTTTTCAGATTTTTTTAATTTCCGCAGTCAGGATGAAAGAAAGTTTTTTTTTTACAAATTTCAAAATCTGTCAATTATTGTCCAAATTATTTTTATTTCACATCTAGACATGTGAAATGTATGAACTATGGCAAAAAAGTGAAAAAAAAATTGGTTTGATTTTTTCGTACTTTTCAGATTTTCTTAGTTTTCATTTAAGGTCCGTGGTCAGGAAAAAAGACAGATTTTTGAAAAATTTCAAAATCTGTCAATTATTGTCCAAATTATTTTTATTTCACATCTAGACATGTGAAATGTATGAACTATGGCAAAAAAGTGAAAAAAAAATTGGTTTGATTTTTTCGTACTTTTCAGATTTTCTTAGTTTTCATTTAAGGTCCGTGGTCAGGAAAAAAGACAGATTTTTGAAAAATTTCAAAATCTGTCAATTATTGTCCAAATTATTTTTATTTCACATCTAGACATGTGAAATGTATGAACTATGGCAAAAAAAGTGAAAAAAAAATTGGTCTGATTTTTTCGTACTTTTCAGATTTTTTTAATTTCCGCAGTCAGGATGAAAGAAAGTTTTTTTTTTACAAATTTCAAAATCTGTCAATTATTGTCCAAATTATTTTTATTTCACATCTAGACATGTGAAATGTATGAACTATGGCAAAAAAGTGAAAAAAAAATTGGTTTGATTTTTTCGTACTTTTCAGATTTTCTTAGTTTTCATTTAAGGTCCGTGGTCAGGAAAAAAGACAGATTTTTGAAAAATTTCAAAATCTGTCAATTATTGTCCAAATTATTTTTATTTCACATCTAGACATGTGAAATGTATGAACTATGGCAAAAAAGTGAAAAAAAAATTGGTTTGATTTTTTCGTACTTTTCAGATTTTCTTAGTTTTCATTTAAGGTCCGTGGTCAGGAAAAAAGACAGATTTTTGAAAAATTTCAAAATCTGTCAATTATTGTCAAAATTATTTTTATTTCACATCTAGACATGTGAAATGTATTAACTATGGCAAAAAAAGTGAAAAAAAAATTGGTTTGATTTTTTCGTACTTTTCAGATTTTCTTAGTTTTCATTTAAGGTCCGTGGTCAGGAAAAAAGACAGATTTTTGAAAAATTTCAAAATCTGTCAATTATTGTCAAAATTATTTTTATTTCACATCTAGACATGTGAAATGTATGAACTATGGCAAAAAAGTGAAAAAAAAATTGGTTTGATTTTTTCGTACTTTTCAGATTTTCTTAGTTTTCATTTAAGGTCCGTGGTCAGGAAAAAAGACAGATTTTTGAAAAATTTCAAAATCTGTCAATTATTGTCCAAATTATTTTTATTTCACATCTAGACATGTGAAATGTATGAACTATGGCAAAAAAAGTGAAAAAAAAATTGGTCTGATTTTTTCGTACTTTTCAGATTTTTTTAATTTCCGCAGTCAGGATGAAAGAAAGTTTTTTTTTTACAAATTTCAAAATCTGTCAATTATTGTCCAAATTATTTTTATTTCACATCTAGACATGTGAAATGTATGAACTATGGCAAAAAAGTGAAAAAAAAATTGGTTTGATTTTTTCGTACTTTTCAGATTTTCTTAGTTTTCATTTAAGGTCCGTTCAGGAAAAAAGACAGATTTTTGAAAAATTTCAAAATCTGTCAATTATTGTCCAAATTATTTTTATTTCACATCTAGACATGTGAAATGTATGAACTATGGCAAAAAAGTGAAAAAAAAATTGGTTTGATTTTTTCGTACTTTTCAGATTTTCTTAGTTTTCATTTAAGGTCCGTGGTCAGGAAAAAAGACAGATTTTTGAAAAATTTCAAAATCTGTCAATTATTGTCCAAATTATTTTTATTTCACATCTAGACATGTGAAATGTATGAACTATGGCAAAAAAAGTGAAAAAAAAATTGGTCTAATTTTTTCGTACTTTTCAGATTTTTTTAATTTCCGCAGTCAGGATGAAAGAAAGTTTTTTTTTTACAAATTTCAAAATCTGTCAATTATTGTCCAAATTATTTTTATTTCACATCTAGACATGTGAAATGTATGAACTATGGCAAAAAAGTGAAAAAAAAATTGGTTTGATTTTTTCGTACTTTTCAGATTTTCTTAGTTTTCATTTAAGGTCCGTGGTCAGGAAAAAAGACAGATTTTTGAAAAATTTCAAAATCTGTCAATTATTGTCCAAATTATTTTTATTTCACATCTAGACATGTGAAATGTATGAACTATGGCAAAAAAGTGAAAAAAAAATTGGTTTGATTTTTTCGTACTTTTCAGATTTTCTTAGTTTTCATTTAAGGTCCGTGGTCAGGAAAAAAGACAGATTTTTGAAAAATTTCAAAATCTGTCAATTATTGTCAAAATTATTTTTATTTCACATCTAGACATGTGAAATGTATGAACTATGGCAAAAAAGTGAAAAAAAAATTGGTTTGATTTTTTCGTACTTTTCAGATTTTCTTAGTTTTCATTTAAGGTCCGTGGTCAGGAAAAAAGACAGATTTTTGAAAAATTTCAAAATCTGTCAATTATTGTCCAAATTATTTTTATTTCACATCTAGACATGTGAAATGTATGAACTATGGCAAAAAAAGTGAAAAAAAAATTGGTCTGATTTTTTCGTACTTTTCAGATTTTTTTAATTTCCGCAGTCAGGATGAAAGAAAGTTTTTTTTTTACAAATTTCAAAATCTGTCAATTATTGTCCAAATTATTTTTATTTCACATCTAGACATGTGAAATGTATGAACTATGGCAAAAAAGTGAAAAAAAAAATGGTTTGATTTTTTCGTACTTTTCAGATTTTCTTAGTTTTCATTTAAGGTCCGTGGTCAGGAAAAAAGACAGATTTTTGAAAAATTTCAAAATCTGTCAATTATTGTCCAGATTATTTTTATTTCACATCTAGACATGTGAAATGTATGAACTATGGCAAAAAAGTGAAAAAAAAATTGGTTTGATTTTTTCGTACTTTTCAGATTTTCTTAGTTTTCATTTAAGGTCCGTGGTCAGGAAAAAAGACAGATTTTTGAAAAATTTCAAAATCTGTCAATTATTGTCCAAATTATTTTTATTTCACATCTAGACATGTGAAATGTATGAACTATGGCAAAAAAAGTGAAAAAAAAATTGGTCTGATTTTTTCGTACTTTTCAGATTTTTTTAATTTCCGCAGTCAGGATGAAAGAAAGTTTTTTTTTTACAAATTTCAAAATCTGTCAATTATTGTCCAAATTATTTTTATTTCACATCTAGACATGTGAAATGTATGAACTATGGCAAAAAATTTGAAAAAAAATTGGTTTGATTTTTTCGTACTTTTCAGATTTTCTTAGTTTTCATTTAAGGTCCGTGGTCAGGAAAAAAGACAGATTTTTGAAAAATTTCAAGATCTGTCAATTATTGTCCAAATTATTTTTATTTCACATCTAGACATGTGAAATGTATGAACTATGGCAAAAAAGTGAAAAAAAAATTGGTTTGATTTTTTCGTACTTTTCAGATTTTCTTAGTTTTCATTTAAGGTCCTTGGTCAGGAAAAAAGACAGATTTTTTAAAAATTTCAGAATCTGTCAATTATTGTCAAAATTATTTTTATTTCACATCTAGACATGTGAAATGTATGAACTATGGCAAAAAAGTGAAAAAAAAATTGGTTTGATTTTTTCGTACTTTTCAGATTTTCTGAGTTTTCATTTAAGGTCCGTGGTCAGGAAAAAAGACAGATTTTTGAAAAATTTCAAAATCTGTCAATTATTGTCCAAAAAATTTTTATTTCACGTCTAGACATGTGAAATGTATGAACTATGGCAAAAAAAGTGAAAAAAAAATTGGTCTGATTTTTTCATACTTTTCAGATTTTTTTAATTTCCGCGGTCAGGATGAAAGAAAGTTTTTTTTTTACAAATTTCAAAATCTGTCAATTATTGTCCAAATTATTTTTATTTCACATCTAGACATGTGAAATGTATGAACTATGGCAAAAAAGTGAAAAAAAAATTGGTTTGATTTTTTCGTACTTTTCAGATTTTCTTAGTTTTCATTTAAGGTCCTTGGTCAGGAAAAAAGACAGATTTTTTAAAAATTTCAGAATCTGTCAATTATTGTCCAAATTATTTTTATTTCACATCTAGACATGTGAAATGTATGAACTATGGCAAAAAAAGTGAAAAAAAAATTGGTCTGATTTTTTCGTACTTTTCAGATTTTTTTAATTTCCGCAGTCAGGATGAAAGAAAGTTTTTTTTTTACAAATTTCAAAATCTGTCAATTATTGTCCAAATTATTTTTATTTCACATCTAGACATGTGAAATGTATGAACTATGGCAAAAAAGTGAAAAAAAAATTGGTTTGATTTTTTCGTACTTTTCAGATTTTCTTAGTTTTCATTTAAGGTCCGTGGTCAGGAAAAAAGACAGATTTTTGAAAAATTTCAAAATCTGTCAATTATTGTCAAAATTATTTTTATTTCACATCTAGACATGTGAAATGTATTAACTATGGCAAAAAAAGTGAAAAAAAAATTGGTTTGATTTTTTCGTACTTTTCAGATTTTCTTAGTTTTCATTTAAGGTCCGTGGTCAGGAAAAAAGACAGATTTTTGAAAAATTTCAAAATCTGTCAATTATTGTCAAAATTATTTTTATTTCACATCTAGACATGTGAAATGTATGAACTATGGCAAAAAAGTGAAAAAAAAATTGGTTTGATTTTTTCGTACTTTTCAGATTTTCTTAGTTTTCATTTAAGGTCCGTGGTCAGGAAAAAAGACAGATTTTTGAAAAATTTCAAAATCTGTCAATTATTGTCCAAATTATTTTTATTTCACATCTAGACATGTGAAATGTATGAACTATGGCAAAAAAAGTGAAAAAAAAATTGGTCTGATTTTTTCGTACTTTTCAGATTTTTTTAATTTCCGCAGTCAGGATGAAAGAAAGTTTTTTTTTTACAAATTTCAAAATCTGTCAATTATTGTCCAGATTATTTTTTATTTCACATCTAGACATGTGAAATGTATGAACTATGGCAAAAAAGTGAAAAAAAAATTGGTTTGATTTTTTCGTACTTTTCAGATTTTCTTAGTTTTCATTTAAGGTCCGTGGTCAGGAAAAAAGACAGATTTTTGAAAAATTTCAAAATCTGTCAATTATTGTCCAAATTATTTTTATTTCACATCTAGACATGTGAAATGTATGAACTATGGCAAAAAAGTGAAAAAAAAATTGGTTTGATTTTTTCGTACTTTTCAGATTTTCTTAGTTTTCATTTAAGGTCCGTGGTCAGGAAAAAAGACAGATTTTTGAAAAATTTCAAAATCTGTCAATTATTGTCCAAATTATTTTTATTTCACATCTAGACATGTGAAATGTATGAACTATGGCAAAAAAAGTGAAAAAAAAATTGGTCTGATTTTTTCGTACTTTTCAGATTTTTTTAATTTCCGCAGTCAGGATGAAAGTTTTTTTTTTACAAATTTCAAAATCTGTCAATTATTGTCCAAATTATTTTTATTTCACATCTAGACATGTGAAATGTATGAACTATGGCAAAAAATTTGAAAAAAAATTGGTTTGATTTTTTCGTACTTTTCAGATTTTCTTAGTTTTCATTTAAGGTCCGTGGTCAGGAAAAAAGACAGATTTTTGAAAAATTTCAAGATCTGTCAATTATTGTCCAAATTATTTTTATTTCACATCTAGACATGTGAAATGTATGAACTATGGCAAAAAAGTGAATAAAAAATTGGTTTGATTTTTTCGTACTTTTCAGATTTTCTTAGTTTTCATTTAAGGTCCGTGGTCAGGAAAAAAGACAGATTTTTGAAAAATTTCAAAATCTGTCCATTATTGTCAAAATTATTTTTATTTCACATCTAGACATGTGAAATGTATGAACTATGGCAAAAAAAGTGAAAAAAAAATTGGTCTGATTTTTTCGTACTTTTCAGATTTTTTTAATTTCCGCAGTCAGGATGAAAGAAAGTTTTTTTTTTACAAATTTCAAAATCTGTCAATTATTGTCCAAATTATTTTTATTTCACATCTAGACATGTGAAATGTATGAACTATGGCAAAAAAGTGAAAAAAAAATTGGTTTGATTTTTTCGTACTTTTCAGATTTTCTTAGTTTTCATTAAAGGTCCGTGGTCAGGAAAAAAGACAGATTTTTGAAAAATTTCAAAATCTGTCAATTATTGTCCAAATTATTTTTATTTCACATCTAGACATGTGAAATGTATGAACTATGGCAAAAAAAGTGAAAAAAAAATTGGTCTGATTTTTTCGTACTTTTCAGATTTTTTTAATTTTCGTGGTCAGGATGAGAGAAAGTTTTTTTTTTTACAAATTTCAAAATCTGTAAATTATTGTCCAAATTATTTTTATTTCACATCTAGACATGTGAAATGTATGAACTATGGCAAAAAATTTGAAAAAAAATTGGTTTGATTTTTTCGTACTTTTCAGATTTTCTTAGTTTTCATTTAAGGTCCGTGGTCAGGAAAAAAGACAGATTTTTGAAAAATTTCAAGATCTGTCAATTATTTTCCAAATTATTTTTATTTCACATCTAGACATGTGAAATGTATGAACTATGGCAAAAAAGTGAAAAAAAAATTGGTTTGATTTTTTCGTACTTTTCAGATTTTCTTAGTTTTCATTTAAGGTCCGTGGTCAGGAAAAAAGACAGATTTTTGAAAAATTTCAAAATCTGTCAATTATTGTCCAAATTATTTTTATTTCACATCTAGACATGTGAAATGTATGAACTATGGCAAAAAAAGTGAAAAAAAAATTGGTCTGATTTTTTCGTACTTTTCAGATTTTTTTAATTTTCGTGGTCAGGATGAGAGAAAGTTTTTTTTTTACAAATTTCAAAATCTGTAAATTATTGTCCAAATTATTTTTATTTCACATCTAGACATGTGAAATGTATGAACTATGGCAAAAAATTTGAAAAAAAATTGGTTTGATTCTTTCGTACTTTTCAGATTTTCTTAGTTTTCATTTAAGGTCCGTGGTCAGGAAAAAAGACAGATTTTTGAAAAATTTCAAGATCTGTCAATTATTGTCCAAATTATTTTTATTTCACATCTAGACATGTGAAATGTATGAACTATGGCAAAAAAGTGAAAAAAAAATTGGTTTGATTTTTTCGTACTTTTCAGATTTTCTTAGTTTTCATTAAAGGTCCGTGGTCAGGAAAAAAGACAGATTTTTGAAAAATTTCAAAATCTGTCAATTATTGTCCAAATTATTTTTATTTCACATCTAGACATGTGAAATGTATGAACTATGGCAAAAAAAGTGAAAAAAAAATTGGTCTGATTTTTTCGTACTTTTCAGATTTTTTTAATTTTCGTGGTCAGGATGAGAGAAAGTTTTTTTTTTACAAATTTCAAAATCTGTAAATTATTGTCCAAATTATTTTTATTTCACATCTAGACATGTGAAATGTATGAACTATGGCAAAAAAGTGAAAAAAAAATTGGTTTGATTTTTTCGTACTTTTCAGATTTTCTTAGTTTTCATTTAAGGTCCGTGGTCAGGAAAAAAGACAGATTTTTGAAAAATTTCAAAATCTGTCAATTATTGTCAAAATTATTTTTATTTCACATCTAGACATGTGAAATGTATGAACTATGGCAAAGAAAGTGAAAAAAAAATTGGTCTGATTTTTTCATACTTTTCAGATTTTTTTAATTTCCGCAGTCAGGATGAAAGAAAGTTTTTTTTTTACAAATTTCAAAATCTGTCAATTATTGTCCAAATTATTTTTATTTCACATCTAGACATGTGAAATGTATGAACTATGGCAAAAAAGTGAAAAAAAAATTGGTTTGATTTTTTCGTACTTTTCAGATTTTCTTAGTTTTCATTAAAGGTCCGTGGTCAGGAAAAAAGACAGATTTTTGAAAAATTTCAAAATCTGTCAATTATTGTCCAAATTATTTTTATTTCACATCTAGACATGTGAAATGTATGAACTATGGCAAAAAAAGTGAAAAAAAAATTGGTCTGATTTTTTCGTACTTTTCAGATTTTTTTAATTTTCGTGGTCAGGATGAGAGAAAGTTTTTTTTTTACAAATTTCAAAATCTGTAAATTATTGTCCAAATTATTTTTATTTCACATCTAGACATGTGAAATGTATGAACTATGGCAAAAAATTTGAAAAAAAATTGGTTTGATTTTTTCGTACTTTTCAGATTTTCTTAGTTTTCATTTAAGGTCCGTGGTCAGGAAAAAAGACAGATTTTTGAAAAATTTCAAGATCTGTCAATTATTGTCCAAATTATTTTTATTTCACATCTAGACATGTGAAATGTATGAACTATGGCAAAAAAGTGAAAAAAAAATTGGTTTGATGTTTTCGTACTTTTCAGATTTTCTTAGTTTTCATTTAAGGTCCGTGGTCAGGAAAAAAGACAGATTTTTGAAAAATTTCAAAATCTGTCAATTATTGTCCAAATTATTTTTATTTCACATCTAGACATGTGAAATGTATGAACTATGGCAAAAAAAGTGAAAAAAAAATTGGTCTGATTTTTTCGTACTTTTCAGATTTTTTTAATTTTCGTGGTCAGGATGAGAGAAAGTTTTTTTTTTACAAATTTCAAAATCTGTCAATTATTGTCAAAATTATTTTTATTTCACATCTAGACATGTGAAATGTATGAACTATGGCAAAGAAAGTGAAAAAAAAATTGGTCTGATTTTTTCATACTTTTCAGATTTTTTTAATTTCCGCAGTCAGGATGAAAGAAAGTTTTTTTTTTACAAATTTCAAAATCTGTCAATTATTGTCCAAATTATTTTTATTTCACATCTAGACATGTGAAATGTATGAACTATGGCAAAAAAGTGAAAAAAAAATTGGATTGATTTTTTCGTACTTTTCAGATTTTCTTAGTTTTCATTTAAGGTCCTTGGTCAGGAAAAAAGACAGATTTTTGAAAAATTTCAGAATCTGTCAATTATTGTCAAAATTATTTTTATTTCACATCTAGACATGTGAAATGTATGAACTATGGCAAAAAAGTGAAAAAAAAATTGGTTTGATTTTTTCGTACTTTTCAGATTTTCTTAGTTTTCATTAAAGGTCCGTGGTCAGGAAAAAAGACAGATTTTTGAAAAATTTCAAAATCTGTCAATTATTGTCCAAATTATTTTTATTTCACATCTAGACATGTGAAATGTATGAACTATGGCAAAAAAAGTGAAAAAAAAATTGGTCTGATTTTTTCGTACTTTTCAGATTTTTTTAATTTTCGTGGTCAGGATGAGAGAAAGTTTTTTTTTTTACAAATTTCAAAATCTGTAAATTATTGTCCAAATTATTTTTATTTCACATCTAGACATGTGAAATGTATGAACTATGGCAAAAAATTTGAAAAAAAATTGGTTTGATTTTTTCGTACTTTTCAGATTTTCTTAGTTTTCATTTAAGGTCCGTGGTCAGGAAAAAAGACAGATTTTTGAAAAATTTCAAGATCTGTCAATTATTGTCCAAATTATTTTTATTTCACATCTAGACATGTGAAATGTATGAACTATGGCAAAAAAGTGAAAAAAAAATTGGTTTGATTTTTTCGTACTTTTCAGATTTTCTTAGTTTTCATTTAAGGTCCGTGGTCAGGAAAAAAGACAGATTTTTGAAAAATTTCAAAATCTGTCAATTATTGTCAAAATTATTTTTATTTCACATCTAGACATGTGAAATGTATGAACTATGGCAAAGAAAGTGAAAAAAAAATTGGTCTGATCTTTTCATACTTTTCAGATTTTTTTAATTTCCGCAGTCAGGATGAAAGAAAGTTTTTTTTTTACAAATTTCAAAATCTGTCAATTATTGTCCAAATTATTTTTATTTCACATCTAGACATGTGAAATGTATGAACTATGGCAAAAAATTTGAAAAAAAATTGGTTTGATTTTTTCGTACTTTTCAGATTTTCTTAGTTTTCATTTAAGGTCCGTGGTCAGGAAAAAAGACAGATTTTTGAAAAATTTCAAGATCTGTCAATTATTGTCCAAATTATTTTTATTTCACATCTAGACATGTGAAATGTATGAACTATGGCAAAAAAGTGAAAAAAAAATTGGTTTGATTTTTTCGTACTTTTCAGATTTTCTTAGTTTTCATTAAAGGTCCGTGGTCAGGAAAAAAGACAGATTTTTGAAAAATTTCAAAATCTGTCAATTATTGTCCAAATTATTTTTATTTCACATCTAGACATGTGAAATGTATGAACTATGGCAAAAAAAGTGAAAAAAAAATTGGTCTGATTTTTTCGTACTTTTCAGATTTTTTTAATTTTCGTGGTCAGGATGAGAGAAAGTTTTTTTTTTACAAATTTCAAAATCTGTCAATTATTGTCCAAATTATTTTTATTTCACATCTAGACATGTGAAATGTATGAACTATGGCAAAAAAGTGAAAAAAAAATTGGTTTGATTTTTTCGTACTTT
Organism: Alosa sapidissima; assembly: GCF_018492685.1. NCBI lineage: Eukaryota > Metazoa > Chordata > Actinopteri > Clupeiformes > Clupeidae > Alosa > Alosa sapidissima. The sequence continues at coordinate 35,176,291 of NC_055972.1, forward strand.
TCAGATTTTCTTAGTTTTCATTAAAGGTCCGTGGTCAGGAAAAAAGACAGATTTTTGAAAAATTTCAAAATCTGTCAATTATTGTCCAAATTATTTTTATTTCACATCTAGACATGTGAAATGTATGAACTATGGCAAAAAAAGTGAAAAAAAAATTGGTCTGATTTTTTCGTACTTTTCAGATTTTTTTAATTTTCGTGGTCAGGATGAGAGAAAGTTTTTTTTTTACAAATTTCAAAATCTGTAAATTATTGTCCAAATTATTTTTATTTCACATCTAGACATGTGAAATGTATGAACTATGGCAAAAAATTTGAAAAAAAATTGGTTTGATTTTTTCGTACTTTTCAGATTTTCTTAGTTTTCATTTAAGGTCCGTGGTCAGGAAAAAAGACAGATTTTTGAAAAATTTCAAGATCTGTCAATTATTGTCCAAATTATTTTTATTTCACATCTAGACATGTGAAATGTATGAACTATGGCAAAAAAGTGAAAAAAAAATTGGTTTGATGTTTTCGTACTTTTCAGATTTTCTTAGTTTTCATTTAAGGTCCGTGGTCAGGAAAAAAGACAGATTTTTGAAAAATTTCAAAATCTGTCAATTATTGTCCAAATTATTTTTATTTCACATCTAGACATGTGAAATGTATGAACTATGGCAAAAAAAGTGAAAAAAAAATTGGTCTGATTTTTTCGTACTTTTCAGATTTTTTTAATTTTCGTGGTCAGGATGAGAGAAAGTTTTTTTTTTACAAATTTCAAAATCTGTCAATTATTGTCAAAATTATTTTTATTTCACATCTAGACATGTGAAATGTATGAACTATGGCAAAGAAAGTGAAAAAAAAATTGGTCTGATTTTTTCATACTTTTCAGATTTTTTTAATTTCCGCAGTCAGGATGAAAGAAAGTTTTTTTTTTACAAATTTCAAAATCTGTCAATTATTGTCCAAATTATTTTTATTTCACATCTAGACATGTGAAATGTATGAACTATGGCAAAAAAGTGAAAAAAAAATTGGATTGATTTTTTCGTACTTTTCAGATTTTCTTAGTTTTCATTTAAGGTCCTTGGTCAGGAAAAAAGACAGATTTTTGAAAAATTTCAGAATCTGTCAATTATTGTCAAAATTATTTTTATTTCACATCTAGACATGTGAAATGTATGAACTATGGCAAAAAAGTGAAAAAAAAATTGGTTTGATTTTTTCGTACTTTTCAGATTTTCTTAGTTTTCATTAAAGGTCCGTGGTCAGGAAAAAAGACAGATTTTTGAAAAATTTCAAAATCTGTCAATTATTGTCCAAATTATTTTTATTTCACATCTAGACATGTGAAATGTATGAACTATGGCAAAAAAAGTGAAAAAAAAATTGGTCTGATTTTTTCGTACTTTTCAGATTTTTTTAATTTTCGTGGTCAGGATGAGAGAAAGTTTTTTTTTTTACAAATTTCAAAATCTGTAAATTATTGTCCAAATTATTTTTATTTCACATCTAGACATGTGAAATGTATGAACTATGGCAAAAAATTTGAAAAAAAATTGGTTTGATTTTTTCGTACTTTTCAGATTTTCTTAGTTTTCATTTAAGGTCCGTGGTCAGGAAAAAAGACAGATTTTTGAAAAATTTCAAGATCTGTCAATTATTGTCCAAATTATTTTTATTTCACATCTAGACATGTGAAATGTATGAACTATGGCAAAAAAGTGAAAAAAAAATTGGTTTGATTTTTTCGTACTTTTCAGATTTTCTTAGTTTTCATTTAAGGTCCGTGGTCAGGAAAAAAGACAGATTTTTGAAAAATTTCAAAATCTGTCAATTATTGTCAAAATTATTTTTATTTCACATCTAGACATGTGAAATGTATGAACTATGGCAAAGAAAGTGAAAAAAAAATTGGTCTGATCTTTTCATACTTTTCAGATTTTTTTAATTTCCGCAGTCAGGATGAAAGAAAGTTTTTTTTTTACAAATTTCAAAATCTGTCAATTATTGTCCAAATTATTTTTATTTCACATCTAGACATGTGAAATGTATGAACTATGGCAAAAAATTTGAAAAAAAATTGGTTTGATTTTTTCGTACTTTTCAGATTTTCTTAGTTTTCATTTAAGGTCCGTGGTCAGGAAAAAAGACAGATTTTTGAAAAATTTCAAGATCTGTCAATTATTGTCCAAATTATTTTTATTTCACATCTAGACATGTGAAATGTATGAACTATGGCAAAAAAGTGAAAAAAAAATTGGTTTGATTTTTTCGTACTTTTCAGATTTTCTTAGTTTTCATTAAAGGTCCGTGGTCAGGAAAAAAGACAGATTTTTGAAAAATTTCAAAATCTGTCAATTATTGTCCAAATTATTTTTATTTCACATCTAGACATGTGAAATGTATGAACTATGGCAAAAAAAGTGAAAAAAAAATTGGTCTGATTTTTTCGTACTTTTCAGATTTTTTTAATTTTCGTGGTCAGGATGAGAGAAAGTTTTTTTTTTACAAATTTCAAAATCTGTCAATTATTGTCCAAATTATTTTTATTTCACATCTAGACATGTGAAATGTATGAACTATGGCAAAAAAGTGAAAAAAAAATTGGTTTGATTTTTTCGTACTTTTCAGATTTTCTTAGTTTTCATTTAAGGTCCGTGGTCAGGAAAAAAGACAGATTTTTGAAAAATTTCAAAATCTGTCAATTATTGTCAAAATTATTTTTATTTCACATCTAGACATGTGAAATGTATGAACTATGGCAAAGAAAGTGAAAAAAAAATTGGTCTGATTTTTTCATACTTTTCAGATTTTTTTAATTTCCGCAGTCAGGATGAAAGAAAGTTTTTTTTTTACAAATTTCAAAATCTGTCAATTATTGTCCAAATTATTTTTATTTCACATCTAGACATGTGAAATGTATGAACTATGGCAAAAAAGTGAAAAAAAAATTGGTTTGATTTTTTCGTACTTTTCAGATTTTCTTAGTTTTCATTTAAGGTCCTTGGTCAGGAAAAAAGACAGATTTTTGAAAAATTTCAAAATCTGTCAATTATTGTCCAAATTATTTTTATTTCACATCTAGACATGTGAAATGTATGAACTATGGCAAAAAAGTGAAAAAAAAATTGGTTTGATTTTTTCGTACTTTTCAGATTTTCTTAGTTTTCATTAAAGGTCCGTGGTCAGGAAAAAAGACAGATTTTTGAAAAATTTCAAAATCTGTCAATTATTGTCCAAATTATTTTTATTTCACATCTAGACATGTGAAATGTATGAACTATGGCAAAAAAAGTGAAAAAAAAATTGGTCTGATTTTTTCGTACTTTTCAGATTTTTTTAATTTTCGTGGTCAGGATGAGAGAAAGTTTTTTTTTTACAAATTTCAAAATCTGTAAATTATTGTCCAAATTATTTTTATTTCACATCTAGACATGTGAAATGTATGAACTATGGCAAAAAATTTGAAAAAAAATTGGTTTGATTTTTTCGTACTTTTCAGATTTTCTTAGTTTTCATTTAAGGTCCGTGGTCAGGAAAAAAGACAGATTTTTGAAAAATTTCAAGATCTGTCAATTATTGTCCAAATTATTTTTATTTCACATCTAGACATGTGAAATGTATGAACTATGGCAAAAAAGTGAAAAAAAAATTGGTTTGATGTTTTCGTACTTTTCAGATTTTCTTAGTTTTCATTTAAGGTCCGTGGTCAGGAAAAAAGACAGATTTTTGAAAAATTTCAAAATCTGTCAATTATTGTCCAAATTATTTTTATTTCACATCTAGACATGTGAAATGTATGAACTATGGCAAAAAAAGTGAAAAAAAAATTGGTCTGATTTTTTCGTACTTTTCAGATTTTTTTAATTTTCGTGGTCAGGATGAGAGAAAGTTTTTTTTTTACAAATTTCAAAATCTGTCAATTATTGTCAAAATTATTTTTATTTCACATCTAGACATGTGAAATGTATGAACTATGGCAAAGAAAGTGAAAAAAAAATTGGTCTGATTTTTTCATACTTTTCAGATTTTTTTAATTTCCGCAGTCAGGATGAAAGAAAGTTTTTTTTTTACAAATTTCAAAATCTGTCAATTATTGTCCAAATTATTTTTATTTCACATCTAGACATGTGAAATGTATGAACTATGGCAAAAAAGTGAAAAAAAAATTGGTTTGATTTTTTCGTACTTTTCAGATTTTCTTAGTTTTCATTTAAGGTCCTTGGTCAGGAAAAAAGACAGATTTTTGAAAAATTTCAGAATCTGTCAATTATTGTCAAAATTATTTTTATTTCACATCTAGACATGTGAAATGTATGAACTATGGCAAAAAAGTGAAAAAAAAATTGGTTTGATTTTTTCGTACTTTTCAGATTTTCTTAGTTTTCATTAAAGGTCCGTGGTCAGGAAAAAAGACAGATTTTTGAAAAATTTCAAAATCTGTCAATTATTGTCCAAATTATTTTTATTTCACATCTAGACATGTGAAATGTATGAACTATGGCAAAAAAAGTGAAAAAAAAATTGGTCTGATTTTTTCGTACTTTTCAGATTTTTTTAATTTTCGTGGTCAGGATGAGAGAAAGTTTTTTTTTTTACAAATTTCAAAATCTGTAAATTATTGTCCAAATTATTTTTATTTCACATCTAGACATGTGAAATGTATGAACTATGGCAAAAAATTTGAAAAAAAATTGGTTTGATTTTTTCGTACTTTTCAGATTTTCTTAGTTTTCATTTAAGGTCCGTGGTCAGGAAAAAAGACAGATTTTTGAAAAATTTCAAGATCTGTCAATTATTGTCCAAATTATTTTTATTTCACATCTAGACATGTGAAATGTATGAACTATGGCAAAAAAGTGAAAAAAAAATTGGTTTGATTTTTTCGTACTTTTCAGATTTTCTTAGTTTTCATTTAAGGTCCGTGGTCAGGAAAAAAGACAGATTTTTGAAAAATTTCAAAATCTGTCAATTATTGTCAAAATTATTTTTATTTCACATCTAGACATGTGAAATGTATGAACTATGGCAAAGAAAGTGAAAAAAAAATTGGTCTGATTTTTTCATACTTTTCAGATTTTTTTAATTTCCGCAGTCAGGATGAAAGAAAGTTTTTTTTTTACAAATTTCAAAATCTGTCAATTATTGTCCAAATTATTTTTATTTCACATCTAGACATGTGAAATGTATGAACTATGGCAAAAAATTTGAAAAAAAATTGGTTTGATTTTTTCGTACTTTTCAGATTTTCTTAGTTTTCATTTAAGGTCCGTGGTCAGGAAAAAAGACAGATTTTTGAAAAATGTCAAGATCTGTCAATTATTGTCCAAATTATTTTTATTTCACATCTAGACATGTGAAATGTATGAACAATGGCAAAAAAGTGAAAAAAAAATTGGTTTGATTTTTTCGTACTTTTCAGATTTTCTTAGTTTTCATTTAAGGTCCGTGGTCAGGAAAAAAGACAGATTTTTGAAAAATTTCAAGATCTGTCAATTATTGTCCAAATTATTTTTATTTCACATCTAGACATGTGAAATGTATGAACTATGGCAAAAAAGTGAAAAAAAAAATTGGTTTGATTTTTTCGTACTTTTCAGATTTTCTTAGTTTTCATTTAAGGTCCGTGGTCAGGAAAAAAGACAGATTTTTGAAAAATTTCAAAATCTGTCAATTATTGTCAAAATTATTTTTATTTCACATCTAGACATGTGAAATGTATGAACTATGGCAAAGAAAGTGAAAAAAAAATTGGTCTGATTTTTTCATACTTTTCAGATTTTTTTAATTTCCGCAGTCAGGATGAAAGAAAGTTTTTTTTTTACAAATTTCAAAATCTGTCAATTATTGTCCAAATTATTTTTATTTCACATCTAGACATGTGAAATGTATGAACTATGGCAAAAAAAGTGAAAAAAAAATTGGTCTGATTTTTTCGTACTTTTCAGATTTTTTTAATTTTCGTGGTCAGGATGAGAGAAAGTTTTTTTTTTACAAATTTCAAAATCTGTAAATTATTGTCCAAATTATTTTTATTTCACATCTAGACATGTGAAATGTATGAACTATGGCAAAAAATTTGAAAAAAAATTGGTTTGATTTTTTCGTACTTTTCAGATTTTCTTAGTTTTCATTTAAGGTCCGTGGTCAGGAAAAAAGACAGATTTTTGAAAAATTTCAAGATCTGTCAATTATTGTCCAAATTATTTTTATTTCACATCTAGACATGTGAAATGTATGAACTATGGCAAAAAAGTGAAAAAAAAATTGGTTTGATTTTTTCGTACTTTTCAGATTTTCTTAGTTTTCATTTAAGGTCCGTGGTCAGGAAAAAAGACAGATTTTTGAAAAATTTCAAGATCTGTCAATTATTGTCCAAATTATTTTTATTTCACATCTAGACATGTGAAATGTATGAACTATGGCAAAAAAAGTGAAAAAAAAATTGGTCTGATTTTTTCGTACTTTTCAGATTTTTTTAATTTTCGTGGTCAGGATGAGAGAAAGTTTTTTTTTTACAAATTTCAAAATCTGTAAATTATTGTCCAAATTATTTTTATTTCACATCTAGACATGTGAAATGTATGAACTATGGCAAAAAATTTGAAAAAAAATTGGTTTGATTTTTTCGTACTTTTCAGATTTTCTTAGTTTTCATTTAAGGTCCGTGGTCAGGAAAAAAGACATATTTTTGAAAAATTTCAAGATCTGTCAATTATTGTCCAAATTATTTTTATTTCACATCTAGACATGTGAAATGTATGAACAATGGCAAAAAAGTGAAAAAAAAATTGGTTTGATTTTTTCGTACTTTTCAGATTTTCTTAGTTTTCATTTAAGGTCCGTGGTCAGGAAAAAAGACAGATTTTTGAAAAATTTCAAAATCTGTCAATTATTGTCAAAATTATTTTTATTTCACATCTAGACATGTGAAATGTATGAACTATGGCAAAAAAAGTGAAAAAAAAATTGGTCTGATTTTTTCATACTTTTCAGATTTTTTTAATTTCCGCAGTCAGGATGAAAGAAAGTTTTTTTTTTACAAATTTCAAAATCTGTCAATTATTGTCCAAATTATTTTTATTTCACATCTAGACATGTGAAATGTATGAACTATGGCAAAAAAGTGAAAAAAAAATTGGTTTGATTTTTTCGTACTTTTCAGATTTTCTTAGTTTTCATTTAAGGTCCTTGGTCAGGAAAAAAGACAGATTTTTGAAAAATTTCAAAATCTGTCAATTATTGTCCAAATTATTTTTATTTCACATCTAGACATGTGAAATGTATGAACTATGGCAAAAAAAGTGAAAAAAAAATTGGTCTGATTTTTTCGTACTTTTCAGATTTTTTTAATTTTCGTGGTCATGAGAGAAAGTTTTTTTTTTACAAATTTCAAAATCTGTAAATTATTGTCCAAATTATTTTTATTTCACAACTAGACATGTGAAATGTATGAACTATGGCAAAAAATTTGAAAAAAAATTGGTTTGATTTTTTCGTACTTTTCAGATTTTCTTAGTTTTCATTTAAGGTCCGTGGTCAGGAAAAAAGACAGATTTTTGAAAAATTTCAAAATCTGTAAATTATTGTCCAAATTATTTTTATTTCACATCTAGACATGTGAAATGTATGAACTATGGCAAAAAATTTGAAAAAAAATTGGTTTGATTTTTTCGTACTTTTCAGATTTTCTTAGTTTTCATTTAAGGTCCGTGGTCAGGAAAAAAGATAGATTTTTGAAAAATTTCAAGATCTGTCAATTATTGTCCAAATTATTTTTATTTCACATCTAGACATGTGAAATGTATGAACAATGGCAAAAAAGTGAAAAAAAAATTGGTTTGATTTTTTCGTACTTTTCAGATTTTCTTAGTTTTCATTTAAGGTCCGTGGTCAGGAAAAAAGACAGATTTTTGAAAAATTTCAAGATCTGTCAATTATTGTCCAAATTATTTTTATTTCACATCTAGACATGTGAAATGTATGAACTATGGCAAAAAAGTGAAAAAAAAAATTGGTTTGATTTTTTCGTACTTTTCAGATTTTCTTAGTTTTCATTTAAGGTCCGTGGTCAGGAAAAAAGACAGATTTTTGAAAAATTTCAAAATCTGTCAATTATTGTCAAAATTATTTTTATTTCACATCTAGACATGTGAAATGTATGAACTATGGCAAAGAAAGTGAAAAAAAAATTGGTCTGATTTTTTCATACTTTTCAGATTTTTTTAATTTCCGCAGTCAGGATGAAAGAAAGTTTTTTTTTTACAAATTTCAAAATCTGTAAATTATTGTCCAAATTATTTTTATTTCACATCTAGACATGTGAAATGTATGAACTATGGCAAAAAATTTGAAAAAAAATTGGTTTGATTTTTTCGTACTTTTCAGATTTTCTTAGTTTTCATTAAAGGTCCGTGGTCAGGAAAAAAGACAGATTTTTGAAAAATTTCAAAATCTGTCAATTATTGTCCAAATTATTTTTATTTCACATCTAGACATGTGAAATGTATGAACTATGGCAAAAAAAGTGAAAAAAAAATTGGTCTGATTTTTTCGTACTTTTCAGATTTTTTTAATTTTCGTGGTCAGGATGAGAGAAAGTTTTTTTTTTACAAATTTCAAAATCTGTAAATTATTGTCCAAATTATTTTTATTTCACATCTAGACATGTGAAATGTATGAACTATGGCAAAAAATTTGAAAAAAAATTGGTTTGATTTTTTCGTACTTTTCAGATTTTCTTAGTTTTCATTTAAGGTCCGTGGTCAGGAAAAAAGACAGATTTTTGAAAAATTTCAAGATCTGTCAATTATTGTCCAAATTATTTTTATTTCACATCTAGACATGTGAAATGTATGAACTATGGCAAAAAAGTGAAAAAAAAATTGGTTTGATTTTTTCGTACTTTTCAGATTTTCTTAGTTTTCATTTAAGGTCCGTGGTCAGGAAAAAAGACAGATTTTTGAAAAATTTCAAGATCTGTCAATTATTGTCCAAATTATTTTTATTTCACATCTAGACATGTGAAATGTATGAACTATGGCAAAAAAAGTGAAAAAAAAATTGGTCTGATTTTTTCATACTTTTCAGATTTTTTTAATTTCCGCAGTCAGGATGAAAGAAAGTTTTTTTTTTACAAATTTCAAAATCTGTCAATTATTGTCCAAATTATTTTTATTTCACATCTAGACATGTGAAATGTATGAACTATGGCAAAAAAGTGAAAAAAAAATTGGTTTGATTTTTTCGTACTTTTCAGATTTTCTTAGTTTTCATTTAAGGTCCTTGGTCAGGAAAAAAGACAGATTTTTGAAAAATTTCAAAATCTGTCAATTATTGTCCAAATTATTTTTATTTCACATCTAGACATGTGAAATGTATGAACTATGGCAAAAAAAGTGAAAAAAAAATTGGTCTGATTTTTTCGTACTTTTCAGATTTTTTTAATTTTCGTGGTCATGATGAGAGAAAGTTTTTTTTTTACAAATTTCAAAATCTGTAAATTATTGTCCAAATTATTTTTATTTCACATCTAGACATGTGAAATGTATGAACAATGGCAAAAAAGTGAAAAAAAAATTGGTTTGATTTTTTCGTACTTTTCAGATTTTCTTAGTTTTCATTTAAGGTCCGTGGTCAGGAAAAAAGACAGATTTTTGAAAAATTTCAAAATCTGTCAATTATTGTCCAAATTATTTTTATTTCACATCTAGACATGTGAAATGTATGAACTATGGCAAAAAAAGTGAAAAAAAAATTGGTCTGATTTTTTCGTACTTTTCAGATTTTTTTAATTTTCGTGGTCATGATGAGAGAAAGTTTTTTTTTTACAAATTTCAAAATCTGTAAATTATTGTCCAAATTATTTTTATTTCACAACTAGACATGTGAAATGTATGAACTATGGCAAAAAATTTGAAAAAAAATTGGTTTGATTTTTTCGTACTTTTCAGATTTTCTTAGTTTTCATTTAAGGTCCGTGGTCAGGAAAAAAGACAGATTTTTGAAAAATTTCAAAATCTGTCAATTATTGTCCAAATTATTTTTATTTCACATCTAGACATGTGAAATGTATGAACTATGGCAAAAAAGTGAAAAAAAAATTGGTTTGATTTTTTCGTACTTTTCAGATTTTCTTAGTTTTCATTTAAGGTCCGTGGTCAGGAAAAAAGACAGATTTTTGAAAAATTTCAAAATCTGTCAATTATTGTCCAAATTATTTTTATTTCACATCTAGACATGTGAAATGTATGAACTATGGCAAAAAAGTGAAAAAAAAATTGGTTTGATTTTTTCGTACTTTTCAGATTTTCTTAGTTTTCATTTAAGGTCCGTGGTCAGGAAAAAAGACAGATTTTTGAAAAATTTCAAAATCTGTCAATTATTGTCCAAATTATTTTTATTTCACATCTAGACATGTGAAATGTATGAACTATGGCAAAAAAGTGAAAAAAAAATTGGTTTGATTTTTTCGTACTTTTCAGATTTTCTTAGTTTTCATTTAAGGTCCTTGGTCAGGAAAAAAGACAGATTTTTGAAAAATTTCAAAATCTGTCAATTATTGTCCAAATTATTTTTATTTCACATCTAGACATGTGAAATGTATGAACTATGGCAAAAAAGTGAAAAAAAAATTGGTTTGATTTTTTCGTACTTTTCAGATTTTCTTAGTTTTCATTTAAGGTCCGTGGTCAGGAAAAAAGACAGATTTTTGAAAAATTTCAAAATCTGTCAATTATTGTCCAAATTATTTTTATTTCACATCTAGACATGTGAAATGTATGAACTATGGCAAAAAAAGTGAAAAAAAAATTGGTCTGATTTTTTCGTACTTTTCAGATTTTTTTAATTTTCGTGGTCAGGATGAGAGAAAGTTTTTTTTTTACAAATTTCAAAATCTGTAAATTATTGTCCAAATTATTTTTATTTCACATCTAGACATGTGAAATGTATGAACTATGGCAAAAAATTTGAAAAAAAATTGGTTTGATTTTTTCGTACTTTTCAGATTTTCTTAGTTTTCATTAAAGGTCCGTGGTCAGGAAAAAAGACAGATTTTTGAAAAATTTCAAAATCTGTCAATTATTGTCCAAATTATTTTTATTTCACATCTAGACATGTGAAATGTATGAACTATGGCAAAAAAAGTGAAAAAAAAATTGGTCTGATTTTTTCGTACTTTTCAGATTTTTTTAATTTTCGTGGTCAGGATGAGAGAAAGTTTTTTTTTTACAAATTTCAAAATCTGTAAATTATTGTCCAAATTATTTTTATTTCACATCTAGACATGTGAAATGTATGAACTATGGCAAAAAATTTGAAAAAAAATTGGTTTGATTTTTTCGTACTTTTCAGATTTTCTTAGTTTTCATTTAAGGTCCGTGGTCAGGAAAAAAGACAGATTTTTGAAAAATTTCAAGATCTGTCAATTATTGTCAAAATTATTTTTATTTCACATCTAGACATGTGAAATGTATGAACTATGGCAAAAAAGTGAAAAAAAAATTGGTTTGATTTTTTCGTACTTTTCAGATTTTCTTAGTTTTCATTTAAGGTCCTTGGTCAGGAAAAAAGACAGATTTTTGAAAAATTTCAAAATCTGTCAATTATTGTCCAAATTATTTTTATTTCACATCTAGACATGTGAAATGTATGAACTATGGCAAAAAAGTGAAAAAAAAATTGGTTTGATTTTTTCGTACTTTTCAGATTTTCTTAGTTTTCATTAAAGGTCCGTGGTCAGGAAAAAAGACAGATTTTTGAAAAATTTCAAAATCTGTCAATTATTGTCCAAATTATTTTTATTTCACATCTAGACATGTGAAATGTATGAACTATGGCAAAAAAAGTGAAAAAAAAATTGGTCTGATTTTTTCGTACTTTTCAGATTTTTTTAATTTTCGTGGTCAGGATGAGAGAAAGTTTTTTTTTTACAAATTTCAAAATCTGTAAATTATTGTCCAAATTATTTTTATTTCACATCTAGACATGTGAAATGTATGAACTATGGCAAAAAATTTGAAAAAAAATTGGTTTGATTTTTTCGTACTTTTCAGATTTTCTTAGTTTTCATTTAAGGTCCTTGGTCAGGAAAAAAGACAGATTTTTGAAAAATTTCAAAATCTGTCAATTATTGTCCAAATTATTTTTATTTCACATCTAGACATGTGAAATGTATGAACTATGGCAAAAAAGTGAAAAAAAAATTGGTTTGATTATTTCGTACTTTTCAGATTTTCTTAGTTTTCATTTAAGGTCCTTGGTCAGGAAAAAAGACAGATTTTTGAAAAATTTCAAAATCTGTCAATTATTGTCCAAATTATTTTTATTTCACATCTAGACATGTGAAATGTATGAACTATGGCAAAAAAGTAAAAAAAAAATTGGTTTGATTTTTTCGTACTTTTCAGATTTTCTTAGTTTTCATTTAAGGTCCGTGGTCAGGAAAAAAGACAGATTTTTGAAAAATTTCAAAATCTGTCAATTATTGTCCAAATTATTTTTATTTCACATCTAGACATGTGAAATGTATGAACTATGGCAAAAAAGTGAAAAAAAAATTGGTTTGATTTTTTCGTACTTTTCAGATTTTCTTAGTTTTCATTTAAGGTCCGTGGTCAGGAAAAAAGACAGATTTTTGAAAAATTTCAAAATCTGTCAATTATTGTCCAAATTATTTTTATTTCACATCTAGACATGTGAAATGTATGAACTATGGCAAAAAAGTGAAAAAAAAATTGGTTTGATTTTTTCGTACTTTTCAGATTTTCTTAGTTTTCATTTAAGGTCCTTGGTCAGGAAAAAAGACAGATTTTTGAAAAATTTCAAAATCTGTCAATTATTGTCCAAATTATTTTTATTTCACATCTAGACATGTGAAATGTATGAACTATGGCAAAAAAAGTGAAAAAAAAATTGGTCTGATTTTTTCGTACTTTTCAGATTTTTTTAATTTTCGTGGTCAGGATGAGAGAAAGTTTTTTTTTTACAAATTTCAAAATCTGTAAATTATTGTCCAAATTATTTTTATTTCACATCTAGACATGTGAAATGTATGAACTATGGCAAAAAATTTGAAAAAAAATTGGTTTGATTTTTTCGTACTTTTCAGATTTTCTTAGTTTTCATTTAAGGTCCTTGGTCAGGAAAAAAGACAGATTTTTGAAAAATTTCAAAATCTGTCAATTATTGTCCAAATTATTTTTATTTCACATCTAGACATGTGAAATGTATGAACTATGGCAAAAAAGTGAAAAAAAAATTGGTTTGATTTTTTCGTACTTTTCAGATTTTCTTAGTTTTCATTTAAGGTCCGTGGTCAGGAAAAAAGACAGATTTTTGAAAAATTTCAAAATCTGTCAATTATTGTCCAAATTATTTTTATTTCACATCTAGACATGTGAAATGTATGAACTATGGCAAAAAAGTGAAAAAAAAATTGGTTTGATTTTTTCGTACTTTTCAGATTTTCTTAGTTTTCATTTAAGGTCCGTGGTCAGGAAAAAAGACAGATTTTTGAAAAATTTCAAGATCTGTCAATTATTGTCCAAATTATTTTTATTTCACATCTAGACATGTGAAATGTATGAACTATGGCAAAAAAAGTGAAAAAAAAATTGGTCTGATTTTTTCGTACTTTTCAGATTTTTTTAATTTTCGTGGTCAGGATGAGAGAAAGTTTTTTTTTTACAAATTTCAAAATCTGTAAATTATTGTCCAAATTATTTTTATTTCACATCTAGACATGTGAAATGTATGAACAATGGCAAAAAAGTGAAAAAAAAATTGGTTTGATTTTTTCGTACTTTTCAGATTTTCTTAGTTTTCATTTAAGGTCCGTGGTCAGGAAAAAAGACAGATTTTTGAAAAATTTCAAAATCTGTCAATTATTGTCAAAATTATTTTTATTTCACATCTAGACATGTGAAATGTATGAACTATGGCAAAAAAAGTGAAAAAAAAATTGATCTGATTTTTTCATACTTTTCAGATTTTTTTAATTTCCGCAGTCAGGATGAAAGAAAGTTTTTTTTTTACAAATTTCAAAATCTGTCAATTATTGTCCAAATTATTTTTATTTCACATCTAGACATGTGAAATGTATGAACTATGGCAAAAAAGTGAAAAAAAAATTGGTTTGATTTTTTCGTACTTTTCAGATTTTCTTAGTTTTCATTAAAGGTCCGTGGTCAGGAAAAAAGACAGATTTTTGAAAAATTTCAAAATCTGTCAATTATTGTCCAAATTATTTTTATTTCACATCTAGACATGTGAAATGTATGAACTATGGCAAAAAAAGTGAAAAAAAAATTGGTCTGATTTTTTCGTACTTTTCAGATTTTTTTAATTTTCGTGGTCAGGATGAGAGAAAGTTTTTTTTTTACAAATTTCAAAATCTGTAAATTATTGTCCAAATTATTTTTATTTCACATCTAGACATGTGAAATGTATGAACTATGGCAAAAAATTTGAAAAAAAATTGGTTTGATTTTTTCGTACTTTTCAGATTTTCTTAGTTTTCATTTAAGGTCCGTGGTCAGGAAAAAAGACAGATTTTTGAAAAATTTCAAGATCTGTCAATTATTGTCAAAATTATTTTTATTTCACATCTAGACATGTGAAATGTATGAACTATGGCAAAAAAGTGAAAAAAAAATTGGTTTGATTTTTTCGTACTTTTCAGATTTTCTTAGTTTTCATTTAAGGTCCTTGGTCAGGAAAAAAGACAGATTTTTGAAAAATTTCAAAATCTGTCAATTATTGTCCAAATTATTTTTATTTCACATCTAGACATGTGAAATGTATGAACTATGGCAAAAAAGTGAAAAAAAAATTGGTTTGATTTTTTCGTACTTTTCAGATTTTCTTAGTTTTCATTAAAGGTCCGTGGTCAGGAAAAAAGACAGATTTTTGAAAAATTTCAAAATCTGTCAATTATTGTCCAAATTATTTTTATTTCACATCTAGACATGTGAAATGTATGAACTATGGCAAAAAAAGTGAAAAAAAAATTGGTCTGATTTTTTCGTACTTTTCAGATTTTTTTAATTTTCGTGGTCAGGATGAGAGAAAGTTTTTTTTTTACAAATTTCAAAATCTGTAAATTATTGTCCAAATTATTTTTATTTCACATCTAGACATGTGAAATGTATGAACTATGGCAAAAAATGTGAAAAAAAATTGGTTTGATTTTTTCGTACTTTTCAGATTTTCTTAGTTTTCATTAAAGGTCCGTGGTCAGGAAAAAAGACAGATTTTTGAAAAATTTCAAAATCTGTCAATTATTGTCCAAATTATTTTTATTTCACATCTAGACATGTGAAATGTATGAACTATGGCAAAAAAAGTGAAAAAAAAATTGGTCTGATTTTTTCGTACTTTTCAGATTTTTTTAATTTTCGTGGTCAGGATGAGAGAAAGTTTTTTTTTTACAAATTTCAAAATCTGTAAATTATTGTCCAAATTATTTTTATTTCACATCTAGACATGTGAAATGTATGAACTATGGCAAAAAATTTGAAAAAAAATTGGTTTGATTTTTTCGTACTTTTCAGATTTTCTTAGTTTTCATTTAAGGTCCGTGGTCAGGAAAAAAGACAGATTTTTGAAAAATTTCAAGATCTGTCAATTATTGTCAAAATTATTTTTATTTCACATCTAGACATGTGAAATGTATGAACTATGGCAAAAAAGTGAAAAAAAAATTGGTTTGATTTTTTCGTACTTTTCAGATTTTCTTAGTTTTCATTTAAGGTCCTTGGTCAGGAAAAAAGACAGATTTTTGAAAAATTTCAAAATCTGTCAATTATTGTCCAAATTATTTTTATTTCACATCTAGACATGTGAAATGTATGAACTATGGCAAAAAAGTGAAAAAAAAATTGGTTTGATTTTTTCGTACTTTTCAGATTTTCTTAGTTTTCATTAAAGGTCCGTGGTCAGGAAAAAAGACAGATTTTTGAAAAATTTCAAAATCTGTCAATTATTGTCCAAATTATTTTTATTTCACATCTAGACATGTGAAATGTATGAACTATGGCAAAAAAAGTGAAAAAAAAATTGGTCTGATTTTTTCGTACTTTTGAGATTTTTTTAATTTTCGTGGTCAGGATGAGAGAAAGTTTTTTTTGTACAAATTTCAAAATCTGTAAATTATTGTCCAAATTATTTTTATTTCACATCTAGACATGTGAAATGTATGAACTATGGCAAAAAATTTGAAAAAAAATTGGTTTGATTTTTTCGTACTTTTCAGATTTTCTTAGTTTTCATTTAAGGTCCGTGGTCAGGAAAAAAGACAGATTTTTGAAAAATTTCAAGATCTGTCAATTATTGTCCAAATTATTTTTATTTCACATCTAGACATGTGAAATGTATGAACTATGGCAAAAAAAGTGAAAAAAAAATTGGTCTGATTTTTTCATACTTTTCAGATTTTTTTAATTTCCGCAGTCAGGATGAAAGAAAGTTTTTTTTTTACAAATTTCAAAATCTGTCAATTATTGTCCAAATTATTTTTATTTCACATCTAGACATGTGAAATGTATGAACTATGGCAAAAAAGTGAAAAAAAAATTGGTTTGATTTTTTCGTACTTTTCAGATTTTCTTAGTTTTCATTTAAGGTCCTTGGTCAGGAAAAAAGACAGATTTTTGAAAAATTTCAAAATCTGTCAATTATTGTCCAAATTATTTTTATTTCACATCTAGACATGTGAAATGTATGAACTATGGCAAAAAAAGTGAAAAAAAAATTGGTCTGATTTTTTCGTACTTTTCAGATTTTTTTAATTTTCGTGGTCAGGATGAGAGAAAGTTTTTTTTTTACAAATTTCAAAATCTGTAAATTATTGTCCAAATTATTTTTATTTCACATCTAGACATGTGAAATGTATGAACAATGGCAAAAAAGTGAAAAAAAAATTGGTTTGATTTTTTCGTACTTTTCAGATTTTCTTAGTTTTCATTTAAGGTCCGTGGTCAGGAAAAAAGACAGATTTTTGAAAAATTTCAAAATCTGTCAATTATTGTCCAAATTATTTTTATTTCACATCTAGACATGTGAAATGTATGAACTATGGCAAAAAAGTGAAAAAAAAATTGGTTTGATTTTTTCGTACTTTTCAGATTTTCTTAGTTTTCATTTAAGGTCCGTGGTCAGGAAAAAAGACAGATTTTTGAAAAATTTCAAAATCTGTCAATTATTGTCCAAATTATTTTTATTTCACATCTAGACATGTGAAATGTATGAACTATGGCAAAAAAGTGAAAAAAAAATTGGTTTGATTTTTTCGTACTTTTCAGATTTTCTTAGTTTTCATTTAAGGTCCTTGGTCAGGAAAAAAGACAGATTTTTGAAAAATTTCAAAATCTGTCAATTATTGTCCAAATTATTTTTATTTCACATCTAGACATGTGAAATGTATGAACTATGGCAAAAAAAGTGAAAAAAAAATTGGTCTGATTTTTTCGTACTTTTCAGATTTTTTTAATTTTCGTGGTCAGGATGAGAGAAAGTTTTTTTTTTACAAATTTCAAAATCTGTAAATTATTGTCCAAATTATTTTTATTTCACATCTAGACATGTGAAATGTATGAACTATGGCAAAAAATTTGAAAAAAAATTGGTTTGATTTTTTCGTACTTTTCAGATTTTCTTAGTTTTCATTTAAGGTCCTTGGTCAGGAAAAAAGACAGATTTTTGAAAAATTTCAAAATCTGTCAATTATTGTCCAAATTATTTTTATTTCACATCTAGACATGTGAAATGTATGAACTATGGCAAAAAAGTGAAAAAAAAATTGGTTTGATTATTTCGTACTTTTCAGATTTTCTTAGTTTTCATTTAAGGTCCTTGGTCAGGAAAAAAGACAGATTTTTGAAAAATTTCAAAATCTGTCAATTATTGTCCAAATTATTTTTATTTCACATCTAGACATGTGAAATGTATGAACTATGGCAAAAAAGTAAAAAAAAAATTGGTTTGATTTTTTCGTACTTTTCAGATTTTCTTAGTTTTCATTTAAGGTCCGTGGTCAGGAAAAAAGACAGATTTTTGAAAAATTTCAAAATCTGTCAATTATTGTCCAAATTATTTTTATTTCACATCTAGACATGTGAAATGTATGAACTATGGCAAAAAAGTGAAAAAAAAATTGGTTTGATTTTTTCGTACTTTTCAGATTTTCTTAGTTTTCATTTAAGGTCCGTGGTCAGGAAAAAAGACAGATTTTTGAAAAATTTCAAAATCTGTCAATTATTGTCCAAATTATTTTTATTTCACATCTAGACATGTGAAATGTATGAACTATGGCAAAAAAGTGAAAAAAAAATTGGTTTGATTTTTTCGTACTTTTCAGATTTTCTTAGTTTTCATTTAAGGTCCTTGGTCAGGAAAAAAGACAGATTTTTGAAAAATTTCAAAATCTGTCAATTATTGTCCAAATTATTTTTATTTCACATCTAGACATGTGAAATGTATGAACTATGGCAAAAAAAGTGAAAAAAAAATTGGTCTGATTTTTTCGTACTTTTCAGATTTTTTTAATTTTCGTGGTCAGGATGAGAGAAAGTTTTTTTTTTACAAATTTCAAAATCTGTAAATTATTGTCCAAATTATTTTTATTTCACATCTAGACATGTGAAATGTATGAACTATGGCAAAAAATTTGAAAAAAAATTGGTTTGATTTTTTCGTACTTTTCAGATTTTCTTAGTTTTCATTTAAGGTCCTTGGTCAGGAAAAAAGACAGATTTTTGAAAAATTTCAAAATCTGTCAATTATTGTCCAAATTATTTTTATTTCACATCTAGACATGTGAAATGTATGAACTATGGCAAAAAAGTGAAAAAAAAATTGGTTTGATTTTTTCGTACTTTTCAGATTTTCTTAGTTTTCATTTAAGGTCCGTGGTCAGGAAAAAAGACAGATTTTTGAAAAATTTCAAAATCTGTCAATTATTGTCCAAATTATTTTTATTTCACATCTAGACATGTGAAATGTATGAACTATGGCAAAAAAGTGAAAAAAAAATTGGTTTGATTTTTTCGTACTTTTCAGATTTTCTTAGTTTTCATTTAAGGTCCGTGGTCAGGAAAAAAGACAGATTTTTGAAAAATTTCAAGATCTGTCAATTATTGTCCAAATTATTTTTATTTCACATCTAGACATGTGAAATGTATGAACTATGGCAAAAAAAGTGAAAAAAAAATTGGTCTGATTTTTTCGTACTTTTCAGATTTTTTTAATTTTCGTGGTCAGGATGAGAGAAAGTTTTTTTTTTACAAATTTCAAAATCTGTAAATTATTGTCCAAATTATTTTTATTTCACATCTAGACATGTGAAATGTATGAACAATGGCAAAAAAGTGAAAAAAAAATTGGTTTGATTTTTTCGTACTTTTCAGATTTTCTTAGTTTTCATTTAAGGTCCGTGGTCAGGAAAAAAGACAGATTTTTGAAAAATTTCAAAATCTGTCAATTATTGTCAAAATTATTTTTATTTCACATCTAGACATGTGAAATGTATGAACTATGGCAAAAAAAGTGAAAAAAAAATTGGTCTGATTTTTTCATACTTTTCAGATTTTTTTAATTTCCGCAGTCAGGATGAAAGAAAGTTTTTTTTTTACAAATTTCAAAATCTGTCAATTATTGTCCAAATTATTTTTATTTCACATCTAGACATGTGAAATGTATGAACTATGGCAAAAAAGTGAAAAAAAAATTGGTTTGATTTTTTCGTACTTTTCAGATTTTCTTAGTTTTCATTAAAGGTCCGTGGTCAGGAAAAAAGACAGATTTTTGAAAAATTTCAAAATCTGTCAATTATTGTCCAAATTATTTTTATTTCACATCTAGACATGTGAAATGTATGAACTATGGCAAAAAAAGTGAAAAAAAAATTGGTCTGATTTTTTCGTACTTTTCAGATTTTTTTAATTTTCGTGGTCAGGATGAGAGAAAGTTTTTTTTTTACAAATTTCAAAATCTGTAAATTATTGTCCAAATTATTTTTATTTCACATCTAGACATGTGAAATGTATGAACTATGGCAAAAAATTTGAAAAAAAATTGGTTTGATTTTTTCGTACTTTTCAGATTTTCTTAGTTTTCATTAAAGGTCCGTGGTCAGGAAAAAAGACAGATTTTTGAAAAATTTCAAAATCTGTCAATTATTGTCCAAATTATTTTTATTTCACATCTAGACATGTGAAATGTATGAACTATGGCAAAAAAAGTGAAAAAAAAATTGGTCTGATTTTTTCGTACTTTTCAGATTTTTTTAATTTTCGTGGTCAGGATGAGAGAAAGTTTTTTTTTTACAAATTTCAAAATCTGTAAATTATTGTCCAAATTATTTTTATTTCACATCTAGACATGTGAAATGTATGAACTATGGCAAAAAAAGTGAAAAAAAAATTGGTCTGATTTTTTCGTACTTTTCAGATTTTTTTAATTTTCGTGGTCAGGATGAGAGAAAGTTTTTTTTTTACAAATTTCAAAATCTGTAAATTATTGTCCAAATTATTTTTATTTCACATCTAGACATGTGAAATGTATGAACAATGGCAAAAAAGTGAAAAAAAAATTGGTTTGATTTTTTCGTACTTTTCAGATTTTCTTAGTTTTCATTTAAGGTCCGTGGTCAGGAAAAAAGACAGATTTTTGAAAAATTTCAAAATCTGTCAATTATTGTCAAAATTATTTTTATTTCACATCTAGACATGTGAAATGTATGAACTATGGCAAAAAAAGTGAAAAAAAAATTGGTCTGATTTTTTCATACTTTTCAGATTTTTTTAATTTCCGCAGTCAGGATGAAAGAAAGTTTTTTTTTTACAAATTTCAAAATCTGTCAATTATTGTCCAAATTATTTTTATTTCACATCTAGACATGTGAAATGTATGAACTATGGCAAAAAATTTGAAAAAAAATTGGTTTGATTTTTTCGTACTTTTCAGATTTTCTTAGTTTTCATTAAAGGTCCGTGGTCAGGAAAAAAGACAGATTTTTGAAAAATTTCAAAATCTGTCAATTATTGTCCAAATTATTTTTATTTCACATCTAGACATGTGAAATGTATGAACTATGGCAAAAAAAGTGAAAAAAAAATTGGTCTGATTTTTTCGTACTTTTCAGATTTTTTTAATTTTCGTGGTCAGGATGAGAGAAAGTTTTTTTTTTACAAATTTCAAAATCTGTAAATTATTGTCCAAATTATTTTTATTTCACATCTAGACATGTGAAATGTATGAACTATGGCAAAAAATTTGAAAAAAAATTGGTTTGATTTTTTCGTACTTTTCAGATTTTCTTAGTTTTCATTTAAGGTCCGTGGTCAGGAAAAAAGACAGATTTTTGAAAAATTTCAAGATCTGTCAATTATTGTCAAAATTATTTTTATTTCACATCTAGACATGTGAAATGTATGAACTATGGCAAAAAAGTGAAAAAAAAATTGGTTTGATTTTTTCGTACTTTTCAGATTTTCTTAGTTTTCATTTAAGGTCCTTGGTCAGGAAAAAAGACAGATTTTTGAAAAATTTCAAAATCTGTCAATTATTGTCCAAATTATTTTTATTTCACATCTAGACATGTGAAATGTATGAACTATGGCAAAAAAGTGAAAAAAAAATTGGTTTGATTTTTTCGTACTTTTCAGATTTTCTTAGTTTTCATTAAAGGTCCGTGGTCAGGAAAAAAGACAGATTTTTGAAAAATTTCAAAATCTGTCAATTATTGTCCAAATTATTTTTATTTCACATCTAGACATGTGAAATGTATGAACTATGGCAAAAAAAGTGAAAAAAAAATTGGTCTGATTTTTTCGTACTTTTCAGATTTTTTTAATTTTCGTGGTCAGGATGAGAGAAAGTTTTTTTTTTACAAATTTCAAAATCTGTAAATTATTGTCCAAATTATTTTTATTTCACATCTAGACATGTGAAATGTATGAACTATGGCAAAAAATTTGAAAAAAAATTGGTTTGATTTTTTCGTACTTTTCAGATTTTCTTAGTTTTCATTAAAGGTCCGTGGTCAGGAAAAAAGACAGATTTTTGAAAAATTTCAAAATCTGTCAATTATTGTCCAAATTATTTTTATTTCACATCTAGACATGTGAAATGTATGAACTATGGCAAAAAAAGTGAAAAAAAAATTGGTCTGATTTTTTCGTACTTTTCAGATTTTTTTAATTTTCGTGGTCAGGATGAGAGAAAGTTTTTTTTTTACAAATTTCAAAATCTGTAAATTATTGTCCAAATTATTTTTATTTCACATCTAGACATGTGAAATGTATGAACTATGGCAAAAAATTTGAAAAAAAATTGGTTTGATTTTTTCGTACTTTTCAGATTTTCTTAGTTTTCATTTAAGGTCCGTGGTCAGGAAAAAAGACAGATTTTTGAAAAATTTCAAGATCTGTCAATTATTGTCAAAATTATTTTTATTTCACATCTAGACATGTGAAATGTATGAACTATGGCAAAAAAGTGAAAAAAAAATTGGTTTGATTTTTTCGTACTTTTCAGATTTTCTTAGTTTTCATTTAAGGTCCTTGGTCAGGAAAAAAGACAGATTTTTGAAAAATTTCAAAATCTGTCAATTATTGTCCAAATTATTTTTATTTCACATCTAGACATGTGAAATGTATGAACTATGGCAAAAAAGTGAAAAAAAAATTGGTTTGATTTTTTCGTACTTTTCAGATTTTCTTAGTTTTCATTAAAGGTCCGTGGTCAGGAAAAAAGACAGATTTTTGAAAAATTTCAAAATCTGTCAATTATTGTCCAAATTATTTTTATTTCACATCTAGACATGTGAAATGTATGAACTATGGCAAAAAAAGTGAAAAAAAAATTGGTCTGATTTTTTCGTACTTTTGAGATTTTTTTAATTTTCGTGGTCAGGATGAGAGAAAGTTTTTTTTTTACAAATTTCAAAATCTGTAAATTATTGTCCAAATTATTTTTATTTCACATCTAGACATGTGAAATGTATGAACTATGGCAAAAAATTTGAAAAAAAAATTGGTCTGATTTTTTCATACTTTTCAGATTTTTTTAATTTCCGCAGTCAGGATTAAAGAAAGTTTTTTTTTTACAAATTTCAAAATCTGTCAATTATTGTCCAAATTATTTTTATTTCACATCTAGACATGTGAAATGTATGAACTATGGCAAAAAAGTGAAAAAAAAATTGGTTTGATTTTTTCGTACTTTTCAGATTTTCTTAGTTTTCATTTAAGGTCCTTGGTCAGGAAAAAAGACAGATTTTTGAAAAATTTCAAAATCTGTCAATTATTGTCCAAATTATTTTTATTTCACATCTAGACATGTGAAATGTATGAACTATGGCAAAAAAAGTGAAAAAAAAATTGGTCTGATTTTTTCGTACTTTTCAGATTTTTTTAATTTTCGTGGTCATGATGAGAGAAAGTTTTTTTTTTACAAATTTCAAAATCTGTAAATTATTGTCCAAATTATTTTTATTTCACAACTAGACATGTGAAATGTATGAACTATGGCAAAAAATTTGAAAAAAAATTGGTTTGATTTTTTCGTACTTTTCAGATTTTCTTAGTTTTCATTTAAGGTCCGTGGTCAGGAAAAAAGACAGATTTTTGAAAAATTTCAAAATCTGTCAATTATTGTCCAAATTATTTTTATTTCACATCTAGACATGTGAAATGTATGAACTATGGCAAAAAAGTGAAAAAAAAATTGGTTTGATTTTTTCGTACTTTTCAGATTTTCTTAGTTTTCATTTAAGGTCCGTGGTCAGGAAAAAAGACAGATTTTTGAAAAATTTCAAAATCTGTCAATTATTGTCCAAATTATTTTTATTTCACATCTAGACATGTGAAATGTATGAACTATGGCAAAAAAGTGAAAAAAAAAATTGGTTTGATTTTTTCGTACTTTTCAGATTTTCTTAGTTTTCATTTAAGGTCCTTGGTCAGGAAAAAAGACAGATTTTTGAAAAATTTCAAAATCTGTCAATTATTGTCCAAATTATTTTTATTTCACATCTAGACATGTGAAATGTATGAACTATGGCAAAAAAGTGAAAAAAAAATTGGTTTGATTTTTTCGTACTTTTCAGATTTTCTTAGTTTTCATTTAAGGTCCGTGGTCAGGAAAAAAGACAGATTTTTGAAAAATTTCAAAATCTGTCAATTATTGTCCAAATTATTTTTATTTCACATCTAGACATGTGAAATGTATGAACTATGGCAAAAAAGTGAAAAAAAAATTGGTTTGATTTTTTCGTACTTTTCAGATTTTCTTAGTTTTCATTTAAGGTCCGTGGTCAGGAAAAAAGACAGATTTTTGAAAAATTTCAAAATCTGTCAATTATTGTCCAAATTATTTTTATTTCACATCTAGACATGTGAAATGTATGAACTATGGCAAAAAAGTGAAAAAAAAATTGGTTTGATTTTTTCGTACTTTTCAGATTTTCTTAGTTTTCATTTAAGGTCCTTGGTCAGGAAAAAAGACAGATTTTTGAAAAATTTCAAAATCTGTCAATTATTGTCCAAATTATTTTTATTTCACATCTAGACATGTGAAATGTATGAACTATGGCAAAAAAAGTGAAAAAAAAATTGGTCTGATTTTTTCGTACTTTTCAGATTTTTTTAATTTTCGTGGTCAGGATGAGAGAAAGTTTTTTTTTTACAAATTTCAAAATCTGTAAATTATTGTCCAAATTATTTTTATTTCACATCTAGACATGTGAAATGTATGAACTATGGCAAAAAATTTGAAAAAAAATTGGTTTGATTTTTTCGTACTTTTCAGATTTTCTTAGTTTTCATTTAAGGTCCTTGGTCAGGAAAAAAGACAGATTTTTGAAAAATTCCAAAATCTGTCAATTATTGTCCAAATTATTTTTATTTCACATCTAGACATGTGAAATGTATGAACTATGGCAAAAAAGTGAAAAAAAAATTGGTTTGATTTTTTCGTACTTTTCAGATTTTCTTAGTTTTCATTTAAGGTCCTTGGTCAGGAAAAAAGACAGATTTTTGAAAAATTTCAAAATCTGTCAATTATTGTCCAAATTATTTTTATTTCACATCTAGACATGTGAAATGTATGAACTATGGCAAAAAAAGTGAAAAAAAAATTGGTCTGATTTTTTCGTACTTTTCAGATTTTTTTAATTTTCGTGGTCAGGATGAGAGAAAGTTTTTTTTTACAAATTTCAAAATCTGTAAATTATTGTCCAAATTATTTTTATTTCACATCTAGACATGTGAAATGTATGAACTATGGCAAAAAATTTGAAAAAAAATTGGTTTGATTTTTTCGTACTTTTCAGATTTTCTTAGTTTTCATTTAAGGTCCTTGGTCAGGAAAAAAGACAGATTTTTGAAAAATTTCAAAATCTGTCAATTATTGTCCAAATTATTTTTATTTCACATCTAGACATGTGAAATGTATGAACTATGGCAAAAAAGTGAAAAAAAAATTGGTTTGATTTTTTCGTACTTTTCAGATTTTCTTAGTTTTCATTT